>NW_010168857.1:121718-122119 GCF_000695765.1 Mesitornis unicolor
CGTGAAACCGGCCTGGAGAAGGGCCGGCTGCTTTGCTGAAACAAGGCGCACATATATTGAGTTTGTCAGGGATCATAAAATGTGAATTGATTATTCAAACAGCCATTGATTATAAAAGAATGCTTACTGCAGCAACGGGAAAGGTTAAAAGGAAATTGACCCTCTGCGTACGTGACATAAAGTCATTAGGTAAATGAGATATTCATACAGGGTGTAATCAAGGTCATGCTAATTTTATTTGCGGTATTCAACTCAAATCTTGAGCTTCGTTTGGGGGCAGCAAATTGTCCCCAAGGGAACCGAAACCGCCAGGTAGACCCTAAGTGCCGTAAAAAAAAATAATAAATAATTTTTAAAAAGTAAATAAAAGCCAAGAAGGGCTGCAAATTACCCCGAAGCCC
>NW_010168857.1:122150-125278 GCF_000695765.1 Mesitornis unicolor
GTGCCCGGGGCGGGTGTCCCGGCGGCCGCGGAGAGGCGCGGAGCGGCGCGCAGGATCGGGCGTCCCTGGGGGACTGTTCTCACCTCGCTGCTCCCGGGGTCGCCTCCTCTGAGCCTGGGGAGAACTGGAAGTGAAGGCAGTGTCAAAGATCCTCTCCTTTTCCAGATAGGATGAGAACATGCAAAAAAATGAGATGTATTTATGCACATATTTATCCCCTCTAATTATAGAAATTAATCCTCTTACTTATGACTAAAAGGTAACGTCTAAGGCGTCCCTTTGATGTTTAACAGCATCATTTGTGGCTAACATTGCAACTGATTAAGGAATAATTGTTCTTAAATGCTTTACAAGTGGATAGTGTTTAATTGAGAGGCATTCATAATTTTACGGCTTACCACAAAATGAAACGTAATTAAAAACGCAGGAATTTCCAACTGATTTTATTCCAATTATGTTTATTGTTCAGACTAATTACTGCACAAGATGGGGTACTTTTCCCCAACTCTAAATGACACATGGCTCCCGAATATACCCTCGTAGGTTTTTCTTTCCAGGTACAGGCTTGGGACGGCTTTCTCCAGACTCCGTTTCCCTCCTTCCTCCCCCTCCCCCTCCACATTATAATTAAATGCTGCAGCCTTTTCTTCTCTCCTCCATGCAACACCTTGGGATGTGAGAAAGTGATGGCAGCTCTCTTCCCTCGGAGCTCGAAGTAATTGTAGAAGGGCTGATGAATTTCTTGAAGAAACACTTGCCACACACTGAGGAAACCATCTCCTAGCAGGATTTTACAAACCAAAGTAAACAAAGCACCCCAGGGGCGATTTTTCTCCTTTTGCGCAGCTTACTTCTCAATTTACCTCAGAAGGGATCACAAACACACACAAGAATTACAACAGAAATCATATGTGGTCTGGGGGAGATATTCCGAATGAAAAGAAGCAGAGAAATTGAAAGTGTTCAAAGGAAGGGATGAGTCATTAAAATACCTGCCCGGTGCGCTGTCGTTCCCCAAACCAACCTTTCCTTCTTCCCCGTGAACTCAGAAATATCTTCAGCGCCTCTTTAAACATACATATCCCTGGGAAAAAGGAAAAAAAAAAAAAGGAAAAAAAAAAAAGTAGAAGGCGGGTAGAACCCCGCACACCTCAGGTCCATCTTGTCAACACCTCTAAAACAGCCTTATCTCCTTTGAAAGGGGTGGGGGATAAAGTTACTTGGCTAATTTCACTGTTTGCTCGATCGAAGAGAGTTCAGTGTGTAAATGGATTTATTTATTCCTGAGTTTTTCCTTCCCTCAGCTGGGCTCTCGGAGAATATTAGAGAGGTGTCTGCGACCACGCTAATAAAACATCAGCGCTTGCAGTTAAAGCGAGTAATCAGACCGGATCAGACCCTGATAAAATGGGGGCGGGGGGCATCAAATGCCCAATACTGCTTCCAATTTGTGGTTTTCCTTTGGGCTTCAAACCGTTAAGGAAGGATCACACATACATTTATTGCTCCTTTTGTCTCCCTCTTTCTAGCTGGATCCAACCCCCCACGCCCGTGTGCGCGGTTCGGGGGGCTGCCGCTCTCTTCGGTGGAGGTTCGGCACTCACAGGTGGGCTTTGGCTCCTCTCTGTCTCCCTGGACAGCTTCTCAATTCCCCTGAAGGGTCTAATCAAGGCGTGAGGGTAGAAAAGTGTTTAAATTCTACCGGGAAAATAAGGGGAGGTCGGGAAGGCGAGGGTGGGGGGAACCCCTCTTATGCAAGTTAGAAATAGCCCAAGCTTTCCAAAGAGATGTTTAAATTGGACTTAATGGAGCAATATCTCCACTTTTTTTTTTTTTCCCCAGCTATGAGTCCTGAATCCTTTCATTAAATTGACATAGATTTCCAGGGATGGGGAAAAGGAGGGGTATCTGGGGTGGACATTTTATGTAAATGAGCAAATCCGAAATGTATTACAAATCCACCGTAATAAAACTGACAGTTTTGACAGTATTGACAACATAAATATATGTTGGAACACAGCACTTTCAGACACTTAACCGATGAAGCAATAAAAAGATTCGACTACAATATTTCAAATAATCGACATTGATGTTTTGATACATCATTTTTATACCTCGAATCGATCTATCACTCTGTGACCGGTCAATTTTAAGTAAAAATCTGCTGCAATTATTTACGCTATTGCCAATGACGACCTAATAACTGTTTTCAATTAATTACAGCAAAACTAAGCATTATGAGGACTAACCGGCCGTATATTCCATTGTACGGTTGCTTGCATTTCTTGTATGGAGAGCAAACACATATATGTATATTGCATTCTCTTTGTGAGATCAAAAGAAAGACATACAAAGGCGATCACAATCTTTTTTTTTGGGGGGGGGGGAACACAACACCTCTCTTTCGGGAACACACCGCGAGCTCTCATCACGTACTTCTAGGAAACACTATAATACTTTGTCAGCTCTTTCTCTGTGCAATACCAAACCGGGCTCCTAAGATTTCTTTTTTTTTTTTTCTTTTCTCTTTGGGCTGCGCGCTGAATCTTACTTCAAACAATGGGCCGAGCAGCTCTAGCAAAGAAAAAGAAAAAAGGGGAAAAAAAAAAAGAAGGAAAAAAAAAAGGAAGATTCGTGCTTCGACTGCCTGTGTGTTGTGAGAGTCTCCGTATCATTTCAAAAGAGGCGGGAGCATATTGTTCTCTCCGGACCGAGAACTACAATATTAAAATAAGAGCGCTTCTCTTCGGGAGTTTTATAGGCAGCTGGAGAACAAAAGTGAGTATTTTGAGTGAGCTCTGAGCAGAGTTTGGAGTCTTCTCGGATGCTCTGGTATTGCATTAAAGCGATTTAGTTTGCCCTAACTGTCCTTTTTGTTACGGTGTCACATTGGAAAGATGGATTTTGTTCATGCTTCGGGCTTCTTCGAACAAATGCAAACTAGATTTTTAACCACTCTGGTGGAAGCAGCCTGCGCGGCGACAGTGGGGAGCCCTGACAGGTATTTTTCTCTTTCTGGTTCCTGATGGAAACACGCACGTTGGCTCTTTATGGTCTCCACTTTTACAACTTCCCCAGCCTAAGACATTAAAAAAAAAAAATAAAAGCTCAGCTCTCGTCTCGCATTA
>NW_010168857.1:125295-125507 GCF_000695765.1 Mesitornis unicolor
AATAAGCCGGACAAAGACGCAGGGGGTCATCTTTGTGCCCCTGCCCACGTCGGCCCTCACCCCGGTCGGACGAGATGCGAGGGCAAGGGGTGTCACACCAGACGAAGCGCCCAAGGCGGCGCAGGAGGCGGAGGCGCGAAGTCAGGTTGGGACAGAGCTCCGCTCCGCGCCGCCTGTCCTGCGCTGGGGGCCCCCCGAGCGGCTGCGCTCCG
>NW_010168858.1:0-423 GCF_000695765.1 Mesitornis unicolor
ACAGGAAAAAATGTAAGAAAAAACCCCAAAATAAAACCAGCAAAAACACACATTATGCATGTCAAAACAGCCCTGCCCAAAGAGGAACTGCTGAAGGAACAGCAGAGCACTGAGACCAGAGCAGCCCTGGAGCAGAATGAGCTCCCTGGACAGAGGCTGTGGCCCAAGAGGGGCTGCTCCTGCCTCCAAGTCTTCTTAGACAAAACACACAGCAAGTAACATCAATAAATGTTAGCACAGACAGAAAAAACAACAGGGAAGAGAGCACAAAGTAAAACCTGAAGGACTCACTGCATAGCTCAAGCAAGATCTGGACCCTCACAGGCAGGCCTAGCTCCACCTGCAGCCTTTTAACTCCTCAGCTCCCATCCTCACTCACGGCTCCCACCTGGGCTGCCCCAGCCCCACAGCTGCTGACTGTGG
>NW_010168858.1:454-815 GCF_000695765.1 Mesitornis unicolor
AGAGCAGAGACATAGAAGGAAACTTTCTGAAAAGGCAGCGCTAAGGAAGGACAGCGAATAATACAGAAATAGAGACACTGACCTGGATAAAAGTAGACATAGAAAATTTAAAATCAACAAGAACTAGGAGAAATCAAGAAAAGAAATAGAGACAGAAAACCATGCAACATTAATTTTGTAATCAAAGGGGTTCAAGACAGGCAGAAAGTAATTTAAAAAAAAAAGGTATAGAGGACTAGGAAAAAAACAAAAAGACATGTAGAAAGTAAATCTAAAAATTGAGCGCACCAAGAGCAGACAAGACAATCAAAAAATACTGGCAGCAAACACGGAAAAGGTACATAGAAAGATTTTTACAAAG
>NW_010168859.1:0-34742 GCF_000695765.1 Mesitornis unicolor
CGCCGGCCCTTCTGTGCGCGGGGCCCTGTAGGCCGATGTCTCCGTCAGGCGCCCCTGAGGAGGCTCCCTGCGGCCGGGGCTCCCTCAACTTGTCTTCTCTTGGCAGCGACTGCACGGAGGAGAAAGCTCCCGCCAAGGGTGACGGGGGTGCGGAATGCGCCATGCGAGCCCGCAAGAGGAAAGCCGATGTGGCCACGGTGAGTGCGGGCTTGGCCTGGCGGCCCACCCGATGCCCGCGGGCCAGCGCCTGCCTCGCTGCTGGGCCCTCTGGGCCCTCGCCCTCTTTTGTTGGGTGGTAGGGATCTGGGCGTTGGGTGGGCCGTGGTTTGCTGCGGGGCTGTGATCCTGCAGGACCAGGCACATGTCATGGTGGCTAGTGATCACTTGTCCCATGGTTCATACTCCTGAAATTATATATTGCTTTTTGTAGTTCTTACAGGATCCTGATGAAGAAATTGCCAAAATGGAGATGAATAGAAAAAAGCAGTATGAAAACCAGGTAACCCATTTGGTTTTAGATCATACTCCTGTAATCTTGCTTAACCTTATTATTATTTTGCAGTACCTCATTATTTTTATGAACACGGTGCAACAGATATACAGCTACCGCATTCTATATAGCCATGGGTGAGGGAGACTGTCAACCCTGACTGATGAAGAGCGCAAAACACTTCAGTTGATACAGGTTGCTTTGGAGTCTTTGCAAGAGATAAGGCTTGTGTTGATCTAAAACATTATGTTAATACTTCAGTATAATCCTAATTGTTTTGGGATTGCAAGGATGCACCTTACAAAAGCCTTAACAGGCATTTAGGCCTACAGTGAGGGACTCTGCATTGAGTTCTCTAGAGAGTTACAAGAGTGTAGTGATGTGCTTAGGTCCTGTACTTAGCTGGCCAAAGCACTAGAGACTTAAAGCATATGAACAGTCCTCTCTTGAGGTGGTTCTCTGCAGTTGTGTATCACCTGGGAGAGAGGAAAGATCCCCCTTTCGCCATCAGCTGCATTCCCATTGACAAGGGCCACTATCCAACTGACAGAAAGTAAGAGGTTCCTGACTAGAGCTTTGAAGTTTATACTAGATGCTAATGTGGTAGTAAAATAGGCTTAATTTCTCTGCAGAACAAAAGGATAACTTCCGTAAAGTCACTTACCTATGGAAATCAGGGCTGCAATGGAGGTTAGTAGTGACCATTGCCAGTTTTCTCAGTAAGACATTCAGAATGATCTGAGTTAAGAAGTAAAAACTATCTTCAGTAGTGTCCTCTGGCTCCTTTAGTGCCCTTTCTATAATCTCTGAACCTGAGATGCTGTATTGGTATATGGTATTGAAAGCATGATGCTTTTGTACATTGATATGCCCACTTTAAATAAAACAGTAGCCTGTTTCTGAAATAGATTTATTCCCCTCCCTTTTATTTCTGCACACACACACATGCTCACTCAGTCACTGTCACTAGGACTTCAGGCTGTTAATGTGCATGCAGGGTGATACTTAAACTGCAAAAGTCATGATCAGGGAGTACAGACTGTACTCATTTGGTACGCAAGGCTATGCATAATGTGGCACATCTAACCAGAAGTGGCAGCTGGAAGTTCTAAGACTAAAGTGCTACTATAACAGATGGGCATCATTGTTTGGAATGGCCTCTGCTTGTTGCAACTGCGTATACCAGTTATCAGTCAACATATTAAGCAGGGCTCAAATGGTGAGCATTTAATGAGGGGATCTCTCCTTCCCTTCTGTCTTTCTTTTGTGCAGTATATTAAACTAATTTCTCACTTCTGACAAGGAAGAGCTGCCTGTCCTTCGCCACAGCTCTCTCCTTCACCGAAAGATTCATTCTATTTGAGCTGGGCAAGGGCTACTTGCATGGTTATTGCTTAATAATAAGATATTGTTAAAAAACCCTCAACAGGGACCCAATTTTACCTTCTTCAAGAAACGCAGTAGAAAGAAACTTGAAATCTATTTTGCGTACACTGACCTTCAACTTTGAAAGCAGATAAAGACTTCCAGTTTGGTGTTCTTGTTTGCGTTCCTGGCCTGGTAGCCATTCAGTGTTACTTCAGGACGGATAGGCAAATTAAAATCTAGATAAATTAAGCTGTAGGCATCCAACATATTTAATTCGCAATTTTTCAAGTTAAGCTTAAGATACTGGTGGTATTTGGCCCTTCAATTCTGCAAACCATAAATAAAATGGGTACTTGTGTATCTCTCCCTACATAGAGAAGGTTTTTTGTTGTGACAAAGTAGCCAGATTGTTACAGATCTGTTTAAAAAAGCTAACATTTGGCTGCACAGCAGCAGCTCTTCAGTCGATGGTATGACACAAGCTATTCCCTGATATAAATTGCCATGGGCCACTAATGAGAATATGTTTACGGTTCCAACAGCAGTATAGCAGGCTTGTATGATAGCCAGTGCGGTAGTTATTCTGTTGTGGCACAACAATTCTAAAATGCAAGTAGCTATAAATCCACTGCAGCCTATACCACATGACTTCTACATTAAATAAATTGTTTACTGACACTAGTTTATACACAAGGCAAAATATCATAGTCACATCCCACTTTACAGCATCTTCATAGTCAATTCATTAGTTTGCTTCTGTTGAACATAAGGCCTGAGTTCTTAATTAGGATGCCGTTACCCTTTATGTGATGAAAGTGTGGCTATATCATCAGGTTTGTGACAGCAAAATACTGCATAAATTCTGTGTTTGATTTTAGAGAACTGGCACTGCAGTAATTCTGCTAGCAATTCTCATATTAATTCTGGCTGTTCTCTGTGGATGGATACACTTCCAAGGCTCCGTGTAAAACAAAATTCATCTAACTAGGTTAGAAACATCCATGCAATTGTGATACAAATTACATGGCCACTTCCATCTAGAGTGGAGAACTGAATCTAGGAGTTAGTTTCTTTAGATGAAACTAACATTTTCAGGTGAAAAGAAGATGAAGCAAGCTCCCAGGAAGTAGTGTTGATCAGTTTCTCACTAGATGGTTTTCCAGAATCCAGTCTTACTGTTGTAAAAATGTTCTACCTAGGTGGTTTGAAAATATCTTCCAAAAAGTTTCTTTAACTAGTCTAGATTCTTCGGAAGATCCAATTTATAAAAACAACCCAGCCTCCCACCCCCTTACCCCTGTCCTCCCCAAAAAAACCCACCACCACAAAACAACTTGCAGATCTTAAGACAGCTGTATAAGGAATGTAAACTCTATGCAGGTTGAGAGCTTGAAATGGCCCAAATCTCAGACAGGACTATATTAGGACTCTAGAAAATTAGGTCTGTGGAAGCTTGTTCTGGTGGCTCCCAGCTCAAGTCAAGATGCACAAGTGTCTCCGCAGCTCATATTGGGTGTTGCTGCTTCACTGAAGGCTCTGCCTGTAACCAGTGGTTGCTACCTGTCCCATTTTGTGTCTGGCCTATATTCCCAAAGGCTGTCCCAGAGATCTGTTTAAATGAATGTTTGATATGTTAGTGAATTATGACATGTCTCAGAAAAGTGACATGTGGGAATGTTTGAGCTTCAAAACAAAATCCCACCTCCTGAGTTTTCTTTGTTTGGAGCTATATGGGCTTGACTGCTCTGAGGGACTTCTTTGGTCACTTACCTTCTGCCCTTCTCGGTGGTGCTTCTCCTAACAAGCCTTTTCATTTCCTCTGTTGAATTTCTCCAGTCTGTATCTATTTCTCAGTCTGATTAATTGTTCCCATTCCTATATATGGAATATTACTGTGGGTGCCACCACACTTTCTTGGGGGCTCCATATAGATTTGCAGAGGCAGTTTCCCCACTGATTTTTGGCGTGCATAGTACTTCAGCTCCTGTTTGCCTCAGAAGTAGGCCCAGGGCTGTGGGATTTCCTCCATTAGGCTGCACAGGTTCTCTGTAAAGTCTGTCCCTTTTTGGTATCTCCCTGCTTTTGGGTTGGCTCTATGCAAGACCAAAGGAAGCTCTTCATGGTTTCCTCACACCCTCTCCACCTTAAACTGTTTCTTTTTTCAGTGGTGGCTCCTATTTCCTTACAGTTACGATATGATGCTATAGAGTTTCTTGATAGTGTTGCTTAGTTTTGGTTGAATGTCTTGCTAAATCTGCTTTAAAAACATCAAGAGTGATTACTATGCTCATTCCTTCAAGTAAAATTGAGACCAGAACTATGGTGTTCCCTCACTTATGCTAATTCAGACTCCTGTCTCCCTTCCTGGTAGCCTCTTGCTTTTGAGGGCCCTATGCATTTGTTTCTTCCTTGTTTCTAGCTAAGCTATATGTGTTTTCTTTTGCTTGTGTCTTTTCCCCAGTTGTCTTGATGAGCGACATTTTCTTGTCAAAAACTTTGTTTTCACCTCTCAAAAGAGCTAAGGGGCTCTTGACCCTTGATTTCTATTTCCTTATAGAGGGTTGGGGGTGGTGAAATCTCTTCAATCAGTTGTTGTTGCTGACACTAGTATGTGAGCTACCGAATTTGGTTGAGAACTCCATGGAGCAGACCCCTTGTCCTTCAGAAGCTGCTGGTGTAGTAGGCACCTTTAAATTGATACTATATAATCTACTGCTTTTCTGTCGGTTTGCTGATTAACTGATAAGACAGCCTTTCTCCAAAGGCTGTTGGCAGCTGGGCTTGCCATGCAGTTTGGAGGACAAAGTGTGACTAAACTCTAGTTTTGCAGGAGGACAAAAATTAACTTTAAAGCAATGCTGATGCAACAGTTATTCAAATCTCCAGTTCATAAGGAATCTGTGATTTTTAAGATAAAGATACTATACCCTCTTCTTGCCATCCCTCACCCAAAATAAATCATGGCATGGCTGGGTATGTAGCTATGCTAGATCTGCACATAGAACTCAAGAAAGAAACTGCCCATCTGCCTGTCAGTGACTCAAAGTACAAAGCTGAGAGAACTGTGGAATGTGGTTTTTGTTTCGTCAAGTCAGTGGTTTCTGTTTCTGAAATTGGTGCTAGGAGGTAGCCATTTTGCTGGAAAGTGATGTCATGTGTAGCAAGGACAGGGCAAAATTCAGGTGTGGAACCATCTTTGCAAGAGGCAGATTTGTGTGTCGAGCATTTTACTAATGATTCTTCTGATCTGTTTTTTTAAAGCACGTTAAGAATCATGTTAGGGAGTTCTGTCCTTTTAGTGCTGCAGAACAGATAGGTTTGCAGCAAGATGACTGACTTCACTGTTGGGCAGAAATGCCAAATTTTAATTTGCTTAGGCATGATGACATGAGGCTGGCTCTAAACTTCACTGGTGAGGCCATGCCTAGAGTACTGTGTCCAGTTCTGGGCTCTCCAGTGCAAGAGAGACTTGGACTTACTGGAGAGAGCCCAGCAAAGGGTCACTAAGATGATTAAGGGACCAGAGCATCTCTCCTATGAGGAAAGACAGAGAGCTGGGGCTGTTCGACCTGGAGAAAAGGTGACTCGAGGAGATCTTATCAATGTATATAGATACCTAAAGGGAGGATGCAAAGAAGGTTGAGCTGAGCTCTCTGGTGATGCCCAGTGATGGGGCAAAAGGAGATGGGCACTTTTTTTACTGTGGGTGTGACCAAGCACTGGTGTGTGTTGCCCAGAGAGGCTGCAGAGTCTACATCCCTGGGGATACCCAAAAGCTGTTTGGACGTGGTACTGGACCTCTGGCTCTAGATGGTCCTGCTTGAGTAGGGGAGTTTGACAGAATGACCTACAGAGGTCCCTTCCCACCTCAACCATTCTGTAATTCTGTGTCGTTCAAGGAGGTAATCATTTTCCGTTGTAGTTTCTTGCCAATGTCTTGTAGTTTTTTGCCAATGTTTTGTCTTCTGTTTGCTAAAGTTAAAAGGATTATTTAAAAAGGCACAGTGTAAATATTTCATTTTATTTAATAGCCATCCTGGAATAATGTTCACAAAAATGCCCATATGCTGATTCCTACTCCGGATAAAGATGATGATCCAGTTGGTGTCGATTACTCTCACTTTATACATCTAAGTGTTGTTTCAACTAGAGCTTCACCATTGCCAGTTCTGGGGTAAGTGTGCCATTTTACTGCTGCTTGTCTGCCTTTGTTTTGTCTTATGATTAGAGACTAAACATATTGATCTGTCTTAGCTGGGCAAACAGAGAGGATGTATGGAAAAACATGATAAACAAAGAGGAGAAGTATGTGAGGGATAAACATTATATGCAAAGGCACCCTCTCCTGCAACCTAAAATGAGAGCAATCCTTCTAGACTGGCTAATGGAGGTAAGCTTTTCTGTGCTTGTATTTCATGTGTGCTTTTGTTGAAGTGTATTAATCACTGTCATTAGTACATTTCATGATCTTTGCATATCCCATTTAACACTAGACTCTCATCTTCATCTTAAAATTTGTCACTTAATGACACTAAACTTAAAAAAAAATATAGTAGAGTTGATGGTGTACAAACTGACAATACATTGTGATTTTAATTTTGATTGATAGTGGCTATTAATCAGTTTGTCCCTAAAGCTCCATGATACAAGATCACACTGCAGATAAAAGCTGCACAAATGATTAAGAAGGTGACTGTATAAAGGAAGGTGTGGTGGCTTAGACACCAGACATCTCACAGCCTCTCTGTCTGTTACTGGCATGTCGAATGTACTGCAACTCTTCTGTCTGTATGTCAGTCTTTTTGGCTGTTTGGATGACTTGGTGGCATAGTCTCTGTTCTTCATTGTAAAGTACTTGTGAGAATTTTCTTTTTGAGGTGTTGGAATGATGCATCTTTGCAGAAATGAAGAACTGATGTTCTGACACTGTTAGAACATGTGCTTGCATTTCCTAAAAGGGTTTTCACTCTGATCTCTTTTGGGGAGTTACTGTAGTGGCAGTCATCTTGTGTCAAAGGAAACTGTTTAACTCATGCTCTTAGTTAACATGCTACTTCACAACTGCAGTGAAGCATAAAGCCAATATGAATTTTACGCCTAGCTTTGGTTTTTTGGGTTTTTAAAATACATCTATAGCATCTGTTTTGACTCTATAACACTGTTCTTGACCTTTGTAATCTCTGATGTCTCTCCAGGTTTGTGAAGTCTACAAGCTTCATAGAGAAACTTTTTATTTAGCTCAAGATTTCTTTGATCGGTTTATGGCAACGCAACAGGATGTTGTAAAAACACTATTGCAGCTTATCGGTATCTCTTCTTTATTCATAGCAGCAAAACTTGAGGTAAGTATCTCCAGCTTTTACTTAAACATAAAAATGTGAATGGATAGCACACTTATTGTATACTAGACACTTTTTGGCAGGCTTTATGGAATCTGTTGCTATGACTTTTCAGTTGGGAGACAGAAAAAAACCCTTTTTTTCTTTTCAAAATTCCTCTTTCTTTTTTTTTTTTAAGAATTGACTAAAATTAAGACTAGATAGCATCACAGAATATCTCTTTAATCTTAAAATTATAGTCCTTTCAGTGTTAGAATACATCTAAAGTTTTTTAATTGTGCACGCTAAATGAGTTTTTGGCTGGCTGCTGTATACAGAGACCACTTGTTGCAATTCTATTGTCAGTGGAGTACCTACTGAATGATAGTCTGAGCTATTCTTTATTTACTGGAACAAACTGAACTATTAAAATACATAGTGCTTTTTAAGGTCTTACTGTTTGTCTTTTAAGAGGCCTATTATTCTTCAATCTGTTCTTCTCAAGCAAGGGATAAAAGGCCTTTTCTTTAGGATGTATAAAAAATCTTGATGTCAATTATGATGCCATCTTAGTGGTGCTATAGTCAAACAATGCCTGTTGTACTGATCCATTAGAAGTGAAAGGTGAAGGCTTTGAGCAAGAAAGTTGAACAGGAAATGTCTGTATATTAAAGGTGGAGTAGAAGCTATGAGCTAGGTAAAGGAGTTGGTTCTTTTTTCTATTTTTCCCATCTGTTTTGAAATGCTGAAGTAGTGGTGGGTTGTCCTTTTTTCTTTTTCTTTTCTCTCTCTCTCTCTCACTTAAGCACATGGGACTAGTTACAAGCTATTCCACAAATTAATACTTGATCATCTGTCTTTCAGGAAATTTATCCACCAAAGTTGCACCAGTTTGCCTATGTTACAGATGGAGCTTGTACAGAAGATGAAATCCTCAGTATGGAATTGATCATTATGAAGGTAATATTTCCAAGTGGAATTAGCTCTACTTTAGTTTTTAAAAACATGTAGCATGATCAGACTGAAAGCAGAGAGGCTCAGTTAATCTTATATGCTGCTAAGAGGCACAATTTCTAATTTGAAAGCAGTGTTCTCTAGGTGTCATGTGATTTAAAGCATCTGCCAGTATGTGAGTATTAACAAAAATAATTCTCCTGCCCTACCAGCAGGAGGTGGTACAGGTGAGGATTAGATTGATGTGCTTCAAAGATGCCTTCATGAACTGGAAATTCAGCTTCGGCTCTGGAGCAAATAAAGCTGTATGGTTTAACTTAGGAACTCTTCAGTAATACTGAAGTCTTGTGCATGTCTCTTTCAGGCTCTTAATTGGAACTTAAATCCACTGACAGTTGTATCATGGCTAAACATTTACATGCAAGTTGCATATTTAAATGAGTTTTATGAGGTATTGCTGCCACAATATCCACAGCAAATATTTGTACAAATAGCAGAGGTAAGACTGATTTACTTCTTCAAATACTACTTACTTCACCTGGAAAAAATGTGTTCCTGTGTAGACTTATTAACATGTGTTGTCTTGTAGCTTTTGGATCTCTGTGTGCTGGATATTGGCTGCTTGGAATATACGTATGGAGTACTTGCAGCTTCTGCTTTGTATCACTTCTCCTCATCTGAGCTGATACAGAAAGTTTCAGGTATTGGAATTGATAAACTAAATCTAATGTGTTTGCAAATGTTAAGTTCTCATTCTTGGCAGATAAGCCTATGTCTTGTCTTCCAGGTTATGAATGGTGTGAGATAGAGGAATGTGTCAAATGGATGGTTCCGTTTGCAATGGCCATCAGGGAAGTAGGAAGCTCCAAACTCAAACACTTCAGAGGTATAGCTCCTGAAGACTTGCACAATATACAGACGCACATAAACAGCTTGGATTTGCTGGTATGTATATGCATCATGAAGACAAAATGTCTGTAAAATCTCCTCTTATTTCTCCTTTGGTGAGAACATACAGTAAACTTCAGTGAAGCATTATCAGATTGAGTGTATTCAGATGATAAAAGGCATAAGGTTGTAGTGCATTTCCAAAGTCCTTGGCACAGAGACTTGTTCAGTATCTGGTTTAAAAAGATTGTGACTTAAACTTCTGATACTAAATGACAAATAGAAATCAGAAGCATATGTCTACCCTTTGGGATACTTAAAATATTGTATGTCAGACCTTTCTCTATAGGAAATACAGGTAATACAACCTTTTCTGATGAAAAAGAGAAAATAAAGACTGATCACTTGAGTCTGATCTTGTGGAACTAGAAGTTGAACAAGAGTAATTTTTAGCATGTGAAACTTGAGAAGGATCAAAATCTTGTCTAGCAAATTGTATTTAATGTAAGATACCAGTCTGGGGTTTTTTTATAGTTAATTTATTTAATTGTAGTAGAAGTTAAAGCTCTTCCTGTTCAGCTGCTTCTGAATTTTGCTTTCTTGAAGATACAAGTACCATAATGCTGGTCATCAGATTCCAAAAGTTAATACGGATCTCTTGGGGTTTGTGTTCATGTATTGCATCATTTATCAGTTATTTTAGGGGGGTTAGATACAGAGATGCATTTCCAGATTGCCAATCTATCAAGTTATAAAACACTGAATTATATTGATCTGTTGCATAAATATACCAAATATTTCCCCCCCGCATGTTCCTTTTTGTGTGCTTTCAGGACAAAGCTCAAGCAAAACAAGCCATATTGGCTGAGCAAAGTAGGACTTCACCTTTCCCCACTGGTGTCCTTACACCACCACAAAGTAGTAAGAAACAGCCTTCTGGAGTGAAGCCAATATGAGTTTAGAAACTGTTGACAGACAATTTTGCTGCAGTGCCTGCTCTGCTGGTTCTAACTCCTGCTCCATTATGGAAATGCTGCCAGTGAAGTTCATAAGCTTTTATGGAATCTGAAAAGAAAATCTTACTTTTTTCGTGACAGAAGAATTTTTCTATTTGAAATAATTTTATTGAACATTAAAATATTTTAAAGAAATGGATCAAGTACACCAGCCACTTAAAAGAACACCGAAGAGTGCTCCAAATGCTGCTACGGAGGGTGATGCTTGATGTGACCAACTGTGGAGAAAAAGGGCTTGAAGTTTAGATTAGTTACTGTGCCTGTTTGTCCTCTGGATAATCTGCAGTCATGCTGTCCCTTTGTAACATGGGGGAAAAAAGGTGCTGTGGAAGACTACATTTCAAAGCCTCTTTTCCAAATGGTTGGCTTACAACTTGATGCCTTTTTAAAAACTCTTTATTGTAAAAGCTGCTATGTCTCTGTATCCATTTTTAATAAAAATGCTGTCTAAGACAGCTGTTTTTATGTATATTCCTATTTTTCTTTTAATTATGGTCAGCTAAGGTTTTTCAGACTGTGACCACTAGTAGTGTGGGAGTTGGGGATGAGTAATGCAGTAACTGTCGCTTTATTTATTTACCACTACTGGGTTATCAATTAAAACTTTCATTTTGAATACTAAGATAAAGTTGTCATGTTGGATTTCCCTTAGCCTGATGCAAGTGGCTAGGGAGGGGATAATAAACATGACAAGTATGTGGGGAATCCTTCCACAACACTTTCTAATGGTCAGTTTATTGGGAAATTCTTGAATCAGACTGGATTGTTATGCTTAATAGCAAGAAGTGATCAGTTGGGAAAGCATGCCTTTTCTGGTTCCTTTAAATGCTGGGATTTTGGCATAGTCTTTGACAACTTCTGTGCAAAATTGAATTCTGGAATGGTGTGTGCATTTTTTTTTTTTTACAGGAAGAGTTGTACTTGACCTTTGCAAGTTCTGAGAAGTCAGAGTAAGATGTTTTCTGGAAAGTCATGGTTCTGGAGAAAAGGGAACTAGAGAAATAAATGTAAAGTGGTTGCTTGGTTTTCTCACTATGTTCACTTTGAAGGACTGTTCAACAACACTGAAAACTTGAGACTATCAGGACTCATCATGTCCTGTAGCTAATTCCAATACTATATTTACATTTCATGCATAAGCTCTTACTCTGCCATTGGTTAATTTTTCTAAACATTAGTTTCCAGCAAGGCTGCTTTTATTTTTTTCTTTAAGTTATTCTCCTTTTTGCTCTTCTGGACACAGTATTTTGATAAATGTTTAAAGCTTTAATGTAATAAAAATACCTATGTTAACTAATGGTAAGCAAATGATTTGGTGCTGCTGGCTCTTTGTTTTTTCCCCTTGCAATGAGTGGTTCTAAGTTCTGTGCTAACAACACAAGTGTAAATGTTAGCTGAACAAGTTTGCTGGTGCCAGTTCAGAGAGGTTTTAATTTCTCAGAACTACATATCGTAGAAGAGGAATGCAATTTTTGTCCATTATTGAAGAAAGATTGTAATGTTGGAGGAATTGTCAAGAGATTTCAGTATTTTGTCCTTAAATTTGGAACACAAAGCCGAGGAAGGGGTGTGCAAAACAATAACCCTCTTGAAAGGTAGTGTCTAGGCTTAATTCTTAAATCACTAGCCAAGCTTCAGTCCTAGTCCCTTTGCTGTTACTTTTCAGTGCTTAGTAAAAAAAGAAAATTAAAAAATCTTATTTAAATTGTAACTGACCTCTTATGAATGGGGATTACATTTTTCTTTATGACTTAACTATTCAAGAAAATGTTCTGTGATAACATTACAGATATGATGATCTCTTACTCTCAGTTTAACCTAAATAGAACTTTGGTTGTTACCTATTTGAGAGTGAATGCAGGTGTTCCCTATGTTCCCTGGGTGGTGTGGGTAACCTCTCTCTGAGATACATGTATGTATCTCTCTATAAATGAAACTGTTCACATAACAGGTCTCTTTCTAAATTGGATCTCTGCTTTAGATGGTAATCCTCCTAATTTTATAATGTGTCCCCCCCTTCCTGAAAGCGCAACGTGCTTTATTTTGATGGGAAGCAGCCTGTTCAGAGCGCGAGGACCACGGCTTTGCAGCTTCCCAGGTAGGAATGCAATCACGGGTCAGAGATGTACTTTCCAGCAGGGGTGACTTACTTCAAGAGCTATTTTCTTTTACATTCTCATCTTTATGTCATGCTTTAAGAATCCTTGTTTCTGGTTGTCTTGCAGCATGTGGATATTTATGTCTGTCTGAGTGTGCTGTCTTTCTAGGGTAGCTTGAAAAAATTATGCACCAGTTGCCACAGACTGAAAACCATTTTAGGGAGGAACAGTGCAGCTGACTTTAAGCAATATCGTTGTCCCTACTAAAAACAGACTGCAAACAAACAAAAACCCCAAACAAAACCAAAGTGGGGTTCCTTCCATATTTCTTTGCTTGAGGGCCCTATTCTGTTACCCTGAGAGGTAGGGAGGGCTCCAGGGGAGGACAACCCCAGGGCAGTGCTTGAGGCTGCTGTTCCTGGTACAGGAGCATGGGGGACTCAAAGGCACTGGGGAACGCAGAGAAAGCAATTTCACTGTGCATTGCTGTGCACAACTCCACTGGAAACTGTCTCTCCTTTAATAGCTACAGACCAGCATAAAGCATTCTGCAAAGTAAATTGAATTCTGTAGTAACCCAGGTGGCATGTGATTATCTTCCTCCTCCTGAAAGGTTTGACGTAACTATGTATCAAAACCTCACCTTGGTCTGAAAGTTAGGGGCATTGGAGAAACTTCAAACAAGACAAATGAATCCAGTGCTAATTTTCTATTATTGCTACTATAAAATCAAAAGTTGGTGGTAGCTGTAGCTGTATTGAAAAAAATAGCCTCAAATGAGTTGAGGCTGTAATTGTCAGCTGTGGTCAAGAAGGAAGGAGCACTGGTGAGCAGAAAGGATGAAGATGTGGAGATCTGCACTGTGGGTCTGCCAGATGGTAAGCTCTTCAAAATGCTGTCATTATCTACCAGTAGTCCACAGAAGTAGTTCTGCATAGCTTGTTTCTCAAAAAGCAGTAGCATGGTCTGCCTGTGGCTATCAGTTTCTAGAGCAGGTTGTGAAGTTGGACCTTGGTGCAAGCATACAAGGCTTACTGCAGCATTGCCTCTTGAGGGGTGCATCAGGGCATCTGTAGCTCGAGATTTGCCAAAGGCTACAACTGGCTTTCCTCCTGACTTTAGTGGCAGTAACAGCCAGTCAGGGTGCTGCAAGGTTGGGTCTGTTAGGGGGCAGCATGCAGTGCGATGGGGGAATTGCCAAGTGCACAGGTTGACATTGAATGGACCGACTTTACCTAGTTTGTTGGCATAAATCCTTTCCTGTTTTGGGAACATGCTTCCTCTAGGTATTTAACAACATGCATTTAAAGCATCTGATTACTCATATCCTCATCTTCCAAACCCTCCTCCTTCACAACCCCTTCCCCTCAAAAAAAGGGAGATGCCAGTATATACTGTGAAATATTATGGGTTAACTCAGACTTTGTCTAGCCTTGAATTTGTTGGGGATTGAGTACAGCTCCTCTTGCTGTCAAGGTTGAGGTCAGCTTGACCTGGGCTCTTGTAATATCTCTGGAGATCTCCTGCTCACACTTGGCATGTAAATAAGGAGTGCAGCTCTGTTGTGTGACGCCTGTGGCAGGAAGCAAAGAGGTTTTTCTTTCCTCTTCTCTTCCTCCTGCCCTCGCCCTGCCAGCATCACCTGTGCAGCAGAGCACAGATCTGCTGAAGGTGGGGTGGGCAGTAAGGTGGAGTAGCTGAGAGGGTTGGGGTTTTTTCAATTATTTCTGTGTGTGTCTGTGAGATGGCAGGAGATGATGACTATTCAGATGCAAAGAGACTTCAATGTTCATTTTTTTGCCATTACAGCACTTGATTTCTAGCCAATTTGTGAAACTTCTGTGCATTGAAATAAAGACTCCAGCAAAGCAGTCACTTGGCTTGGGTTGTTGAACAAATAAGTATTTTGGTGATGGGCTCTTTCAACTATGTTACCTGCAAACAAATCACAGTCTGGTTTACAAAACCTGTTTCTCTCAAGTTTTGAATTGTCCGATACTGACACAACTTATACTTAATGAAGCATTTAATTAAGACTGTAGAATATTGCAATTTGTCTCATTTCACTCTCGAAATAATCAGTTCAAGCCAAGCCCAAAAGAATAAGTTTGTATATGAAGCTTTATTTCTGTTATGGTGAATGTGAGATTATAAAAAGAGTTAAGTATCCTTTGCAGACTGAATAAAACCAGGGTTTTCAAAACTCTGCAGACTGGTGTGTTTGAGGGCAAATTAGATCAAATGGATACCAAGGAAGGAAGTTAAACCTTTCTGATCCCAGGGGACTTTGCTCCTACAGCTGCAGGCAGTTCAGAGGAGCAGACTTTCTGTTGGAACTGCATATCTATTTACAAACTGGTATTATTTTACCGAGCTGAACATGCTCTCATGTAGCTAGTATGGTAAGAAATCAAATATAATGGACTGGTTCAAGCTTCAATAATATTTAAGGAGGAAAAATAAGAAAGGCCTATTTCTGTTTGGCTTAGGATATGTGATCTCCTGTGATATAAGGAAAGAGCTTCACCTGAACCTTCCTTTTGCCAGTGGACCCTGGCTGGGTAGACCTGTTCTTCCTCTTCCCAGGCGTGTCAGTTCAGTATCTGCTTGTCTGAACTGAAGAGACTGCTATCAAAGGGGGTGAAAATCCCCTGTCCTTGGCATGAGGCAAAGGCCTGGCTTCTACTGACTGGGGCCTGTACTTGAGGACATGCACACCAGCCTCTGCTCCTGGGATGGAGAAGAGCCTGCAGTCACCCAGCGAAACCCTCTCTTTGTTTGAGGGGGAAGTATTGCCTTTATCAGCATGTTTTCCTGTCATGTATTATGAGTGTCAAATGTTATATTTCTGACTTGGGCTTGGCTAGAGAAATAAGGGTTTAGTTGCTTTCTTAAATTTCCATGAGCATGGGAAAGAGGAGGAGCTGGTGTGTTTACAGACAGTGGCTGTGGTGGGGAAATGGTTCTCCAAATCTAAATGCACTTAATGTTTTTCTGGCGATATTGCAGTTGGACTTCACTGTTAAAAAAAGTATTCAGACACATATGTTAATGGGCAAAATTGAAGGTTCAAATATTTGTTTTTTACAAATGATATACAGTAAAATTCTTTGAAACTGAAATTATATTGGGTTTAATCATAAGCTAAACAATTTTCCTGACAGAGAAAACCAACAAGCCTAAACATTTTCTGGAGAATCATGTCTGTGGTGTGGCCTTTAGTTGCATGATCTTCCTGGTACTAAAATCATGTCTTGGTATGTTATATTTTCTTTTACTGGAGGCAGGTTCTTTTATTTTCAGTAGAGTCAGGGGAGTCCAAAGTAACTTGTGTACAGATGTGAGCTTTCAGAAAGAAACCACCACGCACATTGGTGCTGTAAGGATGTGAAATCTGCTAAAGCTGAG
Organism: Mesitornis unicolor; assembly: GCF_000695765.1. Lineage (NCBI taxonomy): Eukaryota > Metazoa > Chordata > Aves > Mesitornithiformes > Mesitornithidae > Mesitornis > Mesitornis unicolor. The sequence continues at coordinate 15,542 of NW_010168859.1, forward strand.
AGGGTGAGACTGCTGCTGGCTGGCAGGACCCGGCAGCACACACAGCTATGCTCTGCATCTAAGAGTGTTGCTTTTTTTCTTAGATATGGATGGAAGAGGCCTCACACAGAACTAATAAGTGGCTTGGCTGGAAATTAGGCATTCACTGCAAAGTGAGTAAAAACGTAATAAAGCTGTGTAGGAAAGGGCTTGGGATTTTTTCCTTCCCACAGGGCACAAGAAGAAGCAGGGACAGCTGTGATTTGCCAGGTTATCGTGTTCAGACTCCAGTTACATGAACTTACCTATTGTGTGCCCTGCGTGTAACTAGGATAAACAGTTTGAGCGTTCTTGGATTGAATCCCAGAGTAAAACATCAGACAAAAAACGAGGAATATAGTGCTTTATTTTAAAATTCTGTGTAAGGTGTTTGGGTTTTTTTTTGAGAGGGATACTCTACCAAGATGCCAGCCTCTGCAGCTCACCATCTCAGCCCAGTTTTTCTATATGTTAAGAATTATCGACCACAATAAGAGTTAAAAGACAGCTTCTCCTTTTTTTACTCTTTCAAGTACTTACCAGATATCAATATAATTTTTGGACCATACAGCTCACAGGAGCATTGGTGGCTACACTTTGGTTTAAGGTTGAACTGAAAGTAAACAAGTTGCTTTCTCACCTCAGCCAGATCTGCAGAACGTTGCTTTCTCATGTTCATAAACTGAGGTTTCTGGGCTCGCAGGAGGCTCCCCTCTTACCTGTGCCAGAATGATGGAGATGTTATTTGGGCACAGCAGAGGGCAGGTGAAAACCTTTTTACATCTTGGTTTGGAAAGTCTGGTTGTCAGCCGCAGGCTTGTGAGTGCAAAGAAAAATGTTTTAAATTTGGCCAAAATCTTGCAGAATGAAGAATAGGCTGAGGAAAGGTTAGCTGATCCTGCATGGTTTTATTAGTACTCTGGGCCTCAGTCAGGAGATTAATAATGGTCACAGACAGTGTCTCTTCATATTAAAGTGTCTTCACATGAGTAGTTTGGGTGAGTGCAAAAGGACTGCAAGGCACAAGCAAGCTGTCTTGTCTCGCCCCAACCGCCAATGAGTCAACACTTTAATATAAAGAAGAGACAGTTGGTAACAGTCATTAACATAACAAAGTGCCCTATAGATCACTCCAAATTCATCTGACTGTTTTTAAGCCAATGTTTTCCCCTGAGAAGTGGCAACAGAACAATTTGTTGAACGTTTTGCTGCCTGGGCCACCCTGTTCTGCTGGGAGTGGGAGAGGTGCTCCCGCGGGATGGTTGGTCCTGAAACCTCCTAATAGAGGATGGTATTTGCTTGCAGTGACAGTGTGCCGATTTCTTATTTTTTAGCTTGATTTCTTATCAGAACTGGACTCATGGAGGTTTTTTTTGTGTGTGGTGGTGTTTCCTCCTTCCTCCTTCCCCTACTCCCTGTCTGTTGGCTTCCTCCATTGGACAAGTTCAAGAAGATCCGACTTCTGTTGATATAGGTAAGAAGAAAAGGAGTCAGACAAGCTGCTGGTCCTCTGTGAGGAGAGGCACAGGCTCAGCCACTGTGCTCTGTGCTTGGCTGAACCCCTGGATGGGTGACAGCGGGGGCTCTGTGCTGGCAGGATGAAAGGTGGGAAGCAAGAGGAAAGAGGGGAAGAGGAATCAGGGGTGTAGCACTGACAGGTGTGATGCACATCTGGCATTGAAGGGCGCTGAGTAGAGGTTAAGAGCAGCTCCAAGGACGGAGGAAACTCCATGCACAAGAGCAAGTTTGTTAGTCTGGTGCTCATGGAGAAATTTACTTGACTTCTTTACAACCATCATGCTGGGTTGATGCAAGAAATGCTTTGGTTGAACGTGCCAAGAAGCCATTTTGCCTCTGCCCAGAACAACCTGGTTTTGTCATTGCTGTAAGTTGCAGGTGCTTTTGAGCTGTGGTAAGACTGGAGGTTTCTCCTGCGGTTTCCAAGGGCTCACTGCCAGCAGCTGCAGGGCTGGGGTGTGCCGGCGGCTGCAGAGTGTCTGGATCCTCCTGCTGCCAAGTGGACTTTGCTTCCCAGCAGCCTGCCAGAACAGAAACTGCCAATTCCCGGGACTGACGTAACAAAAAAGTTCAACTCCAGAGAAGGTAAATCATGGGATTCTGGGACATGTTGCTGGCTGCCAGGGGCAGAGGCACCAGAGCAACCGAGGCGGAGGTAGTTTTGAGAGGCATCACTTCCCTGCTTGTAATTGCATACCTGACTTTGCTGAGCGCTTATGGATAGGTCATCACTTTGAGGGTGGCTTCAGGTGTATGGGACATTGGATTTGAGATGGCTGTGTGTGTTTTGGGACCTGTTGCTCATGAGCATGAGAGAGAAATCTATGACTCTCCCCCAGCTGTTTCTGTCAGAGGGGAACTGAAGGGACCTCTTCCATCTCCGCCTCTGCCCACCCTGGCCGGGATAGCCGTGCACGCTGGGCGGTCATCCTGGGGTGCAGGGGGAGCATGAATGCATCCCTTTGTGCAGGGCAGCACTGGGGCCGTGTATTCCTTCAGGGATGTGGAGAGCGAGCTGGAAGATGTCTGGGTGGGACCTGGCTGGAAGAGGGGCCGTGGAGATGGCGGGAGCAGCTCAGAGGCCCCACGCTCATTGACTTAATTGGGGCTGCGCTGCGGGGCTGGAGGAACGCAAGATGGCCGGGATTCTCACGGCGTGGGGAGGCTCCCAGCAACGAGCGGGACCCAGCCAAATCATTAACGTCAATTAAGTACAGAATGTGTAGATTACTGACATGTTATTGTTAGAGCTCTGAAGGAAATATAATTAATAAAACTCCCCCACGCACACCAAGAGGCGGCCCTTTGTGCTCCCTGTGCTTTCCCCTGCCGGCAACGTCTACCTCCTCCCGCAGCCCTGCACTCCTTTCAGCAGCCTCGGACAGCATTAACATTTGAATTAACATAAAATCACTTTCTGAAATCTGTTAACATTTATAATGTTGCTGTACTTTGCCTGATCATTGCATTTTTTTTTCTGTTGGTTTGAGCTTGGTGAGGTTTTTTTTTCCAAGTGATACCAAACATAGACCTATTATGCTGCAAAAATCGCATATTTGCTTAATGATTTCCCATTGGTATCTTTGTTGCTATGAACCAAAGCATTAAATAGAAGCTAGCACGTTAATGCTGTGTTGTTCTACATAATAAATTTGAATATCCCCTGATGAATATTTTTAACAGGGATTTTCTGAATAAAATGCATATGTGCTAGGGTATTAGTAATTACTTAAAATTGGGTTTTGACATTTAATGTTGACATCTAAAATATTTCCTTTAATTTTTGGTTGCCTCTGCAAACAGAAATGATGGTATTTGTCCTAGGGAAGGCTGGGTGGACAAATAACACTTTTACTCGTAATGAAATGAAAAGCAATAAAGAAAATGTGCTAAATGTCAACAGTAAAGCATATCTTCCTTTCCCATATTATGAGGAGAATATACCCCAAAATGCATGTGCACACACAAAAATCCTTTAAGTGATTTAATTTGTTTGAATATTAATGGTTTAAATGTTAATCCATTGCAATAGTTCCAGTTTTTGAAAATTAGCTATTTAAATACATTATTACCTCAATAAATTCTCAATGGTCACTGTGGTGGGCATAGTATGAAAAATAATCATCATAAATATGAATTTACAAAATATCTCCAAAATTGCACAGTTTTGCTGAGAGAAACAAAAGATGGAGTATATGTTATTTAACTTGATATATTTTGTCCTTGCAGGAGTTGCTTGTCTAAAAAGCCAGCAGATGGAGTATCTTGGAGGACACAAGGGTCTGGCAGTAGCCAAAGAAACCAGCTCAATTTCGTAAGTGAGCGATGACTGAAAACCTTTACCCTGTGCGATGCAGTCTGGAAACCTCTGCTGAAGAAGTCGGTCCATGCTGAAGCATCTGCGTTTGCAGAAAGCAGCTTTGCCAGGAACCCGAGTGAGTGGGTACGTGATCCTGTGCCCCTGGTAGAAGGGATGTGGCCAGGAGTAGTCAAAGATGGTTTGCTGCCGCTTGCTGCTGGATGGTGGAAAAACCAACATGCTTGGGTCTCAGCACAGCCAGCTGGTGTTTTTCAGCATTAGTGGCTCTGCATTCAGCTGCACACAAGTACAGGAGCGAGGATGTGTGATGGGGTGCGGGCAGGTGTGCCCCAGCACGTATGCCTAAATGTAGCTGTGATGGTTCATGTTGGAGAGCATCTCCATGGACACTCTAGTGCTGGAGCCAGGGCAGAGCCTGTGTGCAAGGCTTGTGCAAGCACAGTGACAGGCGGGGTGGGAAAGCCCCTCCTCCCTTCTCTTCTTAGTTTTTACAACTTTTCTGTTAAAATAATTATGAGGGAAGTAACGAAGCACCTCCACATTTTTGCAACCCTGAGCAACTCTCATTATGCACAAACACATGTCTTTGTCACTGAATTTCCTGGAGTTTTTAACAGCAAAAAGATTGTTATTTGCAAGTGTCAGCAATTGCTGGGATGTTCTTTGCATGGAGTTGGCCATTTGGACAGCAGTGTGGCAGAGCAAAGGGAGAGGAGAGGATTGCTGTGGTTTCTGAGTACTCCCCTGACGCTTTGCCATAGCAGAAGAAGGGTCATGACTGGGGACTTTTGCAAAAAGTAGTGGCCAGCAGGGCCTGCAGCAGAATCACAGGCATTGCTTGTGTTCCAGACTTGTGCCCTTGGGCGGTTATATGGTCATAACAGTTAGTACAGGCAGAAGAGTGAAGGCTGCCTCACTTCTGACTATATATTCCCATGACATCTGTTCCTCATGACTTTCAGCTCCTGCTCTGCTCAAGGCACCTCTCATCCACACCTGAAGATCCTTGTGTGAGCATCTGGGAAAGTTACTGGCTTTTGAATTTTTTTTGCTGCGTTATCACACAGCTAATAGCATTCAACAACAGTAGACCTCAACGAGGCAGAACTTAAGGCTGATAAAATACTGACCCATGTACATCAGTGAGAAGTTTTGCTGTTGTTCTCTTCTTTCATTTGAACTCTTATGACCAGAGTAACTTGTGCACACTGACTGAGGTAAGTGATGTATCTGTGCTGCTCAGCCACGCATGTTGGACAAAGAGAGAAGCCAAATGATTCTCGAGTCCTTCACAAGCCCCAAGAATGGGGACATCACAGCAGTACGTGAAGGTGGCAGGCACAGTGCAGGTACCCCCTTCCACAGGGTGCAGCATCCTGACACCTGTATACAGGGACCCATCCTGGGGCGCCCTCACCTAGCTCAGAGTCAGGCATCTCTGTAGGTTCAGGAATATAGCAACAGGATTAGCTTCACTGCTAAACCCTCAAAACGCTGAGCACCCTAACTATGAATTACAGCCTTTCCTTTCATATCTGCAGCTGAGTTTGACATGTGTAGCTGCAGCTGGCCCTACCTCTACAGTTTTATTTGATAAATCTGATTGATGAGGGTTTTTTAATTCCTCTCAATCTCTTTAAATTAAAAAAGAGAGAGAGAGAGAAATTGAAAAGAGCTGTAATTGCAAGTGAGCACTATAGAAACCTACAGCCAGCAGGCATGCTTCAAAGGAAACAGGGCCAGCCTGGACCCTTTAGTTGCTGGCTAGCAAGGGCTTCAAACATGCCTGCCTGGTGACTGTGTTTTAATTTTGATCCCTACCAAAAGAGCTTAATTGGAAGGTACTGGGGGTTTCGATGCATGCAGCCCCCTCAATTCGGTGAGCAGAAGCTGCTGCTAGAGCAGCCACCAGAGATGGTCTCCAGCATGATGGGGTGGGTGTCCCAGCAACAGGGAGCTCGCTGCCAGGTTGCCTCAGTGCAGGCAGATGCAGCCCTGCCTCCTCTCCTGCCTGCATTGCTGTGGTCTGTGTTTGATCGATAACAAAGAAAAGTTTCCTCTTCGAGAAGCCAGAGACCTGCTTGGTCCATTGAAAGCCCCGATGCTTACGGAGCAGCCCTGGCTGTCAGGTCCTCGTGCAGCCCCTGTGTACTCTGACCTCCCTGGGCAGCGGGCAGGGATGTGGCTCTCCCCTGCGCTTGCACGTGAGTAACTTCTCTGTGCCCTCGCATCTGCTCACACAGCAATGCCGCTGCTGCCTGGGCTACTGGGCATGCACGGCCTGCACACCCTCCTGATTCTGTCTGCATCAGCCCCTGTCCCATCCCATCCCATCCCATCCCATCCCATCCCATCCCATCATGCCCTAAGGAAGGGGCACAGAGAGCTACAGCTTTCCTCTGCTTTCCCACCGCCTTCCCTGGTACCCTCCCCTGCATAGCCAGAAAATTAAGCAACTAATTTTCATTAGTATTGATACACCTTGCACCTAACTCTAAACTAGCAATTAAAGTTATCAATTCCAATCAGCAAAGGTACTAAATTCCAGTCGGAACTGAAAAAGCAGGTACTAAACTTAAAGAGACAATCTATTCAATGCAGCCGCAGATTAAAGAAACTGATTTATCATCTCTGTATCTTTACAAACACTAATCCTCAGGATGTGGGTCTGGACCAATGCCTCTGTGTTTGGAGTCTCTCATTTTGTCCGACTGGGACAGATCTGAGCTGTAAATCTCAAACCTCTGCCCTTGAATAGCTCTCTCTTCAGAAACAGGTTGATTTTTTGGTTCAGCTGTTAAATTCTACAGGATGATTAATTATTGTGTAAAGATAATTTTGCATCTATCGGTTTGGGACTTGAGAATGTATTCCTTTATTTCCTGTCCCTGCAAACAGGCAGTAGCAAAGGGTTATCATTTTTCACTGACTTCTGCTGTGGATTCTCATATGGCTTTTCTCAGCCTGCTCACTGAATCTGGTCCTTAGCTTGCAGTGCCTCCACAAGACATTATCAGTTCATATATCCACGCTCTGGAGAAGGTATTTAACATTTTTCTGTTCTAACTTCATCTGACTAAAGGTTGCATCCAAGCAGTCATTGATTGTTAGGATAATGTGTCCAGAGACATTCAAAAAAGATGCATCATCCTCTTACTCAGTCTGAGTTGATTCAAGAGGCGTGAATGTCAGCATTCCTTTGCAGCAGGAGTGACCTATGTCTGCTCAATGCATAGCAGTGGTTTAAAAAGCTAATAGTATGTTTGAACTAAGCGTGAGAGAGAATGTGAAAGAATATTATAATTGTGCGTAACAGAAATTTCTATAATTAAAAGTGGAATTCTCTGGCATTGGAGCAGAAATAGCAATTTTCTACCCAGTGAAGCTCCAAATTATTTTAGAGGGAATGAGATGTATTCTCCTGTACTGTGATCACTCTGAAAGACTTTTTTGATGCTAAACTGTATCTGAATATTGGAAAGAACAAGCTGTGTTGTCCTCTCACCTGCTGCTAGCTTGGAAGTGGAAACATCAGAGACGAAAGTGTCACAACTTTTGGATTTGTTACACAGTTTTATTCTCTCTTCACATGATTATAACATGGGAAATACATTTTACAACTAGTGTGTATTCTCGTGTGCACACTTTTCTGCTGTGTTTGAGCCAAGATGGCTATTGACTTTAGGAACTCTTCCTCTTCCTTTTTTTTTTTGTTTCCCTATTTGTTTAAAATTGGCTTGTGCTGTAATCAAGTGTTTCAGCATCACCCCCAGTGTTTCTCACTTTCTGAAACCTGATCTTCCACATGCCAGAAGGACGCCTAGATGGGCTCTGAAGATAACAGCAATGAAATATTTGGGAAATGTGTATGTGCCAGTGCCAGCACTAGGTTGCCCTCTAGTTTTATTTCCATTACAGGTCGCTCAAGGCTGTTGCCAAAGCCCGGATTTGTCTGAGCAGTGCTCCCATGCAGCTTCCAGGCTGAGAACCTTGTATGGTCTCACATTGAGTACCAGCCCTAGAGTAAACTACATTTCTGTGATTCATTTTACTGAATGGGGCTAAAATTCAAGTAAGCATTTGCTTGCATGAGAAAGCTTGCTGGGAGGATGCTGTAGCTCGATCCGATCGGTATGCAGTGCCAGTGTCTCTAGGCATGGCCAAGCATCCTTTGGAAAGGTGGCAGAGGGACCAGCTCCTCCGACTGAGCTTGGCTATGGTGCATTTGGTGTAAATCATAAGGAAGCGATTGGTGCTTCCCTCCATTAGCTCCAATATGAATATTGTTGCTCTGCCCTCGCTCCTGACAGCGAGTGTTTTTCTGCTCAGAGCCCAGTGCCAGGCGCTGACAGGCTGGCCCAGTATGGACAGTGTCTGACCTGGCCTCTGACTTGGTGCTGTGGAGAAGGAGGTTGAGTTTGTGCTTAAAGCACTGGGCAGGCACCCAGGGGAGCCTCTGCAATTCCCAGTTCTGCCACAAACTTCTACTGTGACCTGAGATAAATCATTTAATCTCTTTCTGCAGCAACTCCCCTTTCGGGGCAAGGCGTGGGAGCAGCAATAACAGCCTCCTTCATCTTGTCTGGTTTTAGGGCTATATTTTTACTAAAGCATGGTACCAGGCATATTCTTTCTAAAGGGCTGCCTTCTTGAAACAGGTGGGTTTTTACTTGGCACTTAAGACTTAAACACACACCTGACCAAGACTTGCACCTAAGTTGGTGCATTAGGGCTTTGCTATGATGCCACAGGTGACAAAGCCCATTGCTGCTAGAGCCCAGTGCTGCTTCTGCTCCCTCCGCCTCTGCCCTTGCTGGCTGTGCCCTGCTTTTCCCAAGGAAACTCTCCAGCTGTCCTCTGAAGTCTGTGTTAAAGCAAGAGACAGCCAAATGCCGCCCTACCTAGCAGCATGAGGAGGTCAGGCGAAGAAACATATTTTACTTGCAGAGCTGACATAATTGTTTAAACCAAACAGACAGCTCAACATTTTTGCTAACTTAAAAAATCTGGCATCTTGAGAGAACGTGTTTGGACTCAGCAAAGCCATTTTCACAGGCGAAGCATTGTCATTAATCTGCGTGTTTGGCATTGCTGCTGGAGAGCCTCCTTTTTGCTCTCAATGAGATGTATATTCATGGACTGAAAGTTGCCTGGTTTTGTTTTTATGCCGGCCGCGTGGTTTTGATGGGGTGGGATCTCCGCACGCAGACACTCGGCTCTCCCAGCTGCACCCTCACAAAAGCTCCGGTCACTGCTGCTGGGTTGTCGAGCAGAGTGTGAGCTGCGATTGTATCGAGGCCCATGCAATCATATCACCTGCCAGTCTGGGGAAAAATAGGGTCTAAATAAGATGACGAGTGAACGATGTGGTCAGAATTAAAAGGATAAACACCATCTTTCCTATAATGAGCTCTGCTTAACATGTGAGAAGCCCACACATGCTTTATCTGTATTCTGACCAGCGAGGAGCCTCACCCAGACTTCATACAACAATTCATCACGGCTGGTTTGTGCAAGGCATATTTGAGATGTAAGATGTGTGACTCAACCTCTTTTATTCCCTCTTTAATTTTCTATTCTGCCTGAAATGGGTTCTTAAAGCGCTCATGGCCAGGGTATGAACGCTGGTGAATATGGGGCGTGAGGATTTCGGCACCATGGTCGGATAAAGGGGCAGATGTACGAACACCTGGGCGATGCGGATGGGTGTCCTGAGCCACCAGCAACTACTTCATCTGCAACTGCTCCCCTGCACCTGCAAATCTGATGAAAAGGGCTGAGCATTGCTGTATTGTTGACAGCATTTCTAAGAAAATTCGCGGCCAGACAATTAGGGTTTGAAGTTTCTTAGCTCATGTTGATATTTTTGAAGTCCTCATTTTAAAGTGCATGAAGATCTGTGGTTTTTTGGTCAACTTACGCAGTTCAGCAGATGTGCCTGCATTTCATGCAGATTTGCTTTTCTTTGTCCATTATCCTCTCCCTTTCAACACTTCCATACATGCTTCTCACTGTGTTTGTATTGTGTGCTTTATATATCTTTCTACTGTGGTATGTATTAACTGCCTAGACTCCCAAGGGCCCCAGAAGATGAATGGCTTTATCTATAAGATTCCGGTAATAATCCATCTGTGTATGAAATGTGCTCTTCAGTGCATTGCAGAGGGTTGGCATTATCTAGTATCTGCAGAGGAAGCTACAGGCAGTGACTGTATTCTGACCTGCACGTGTGGCTCTCCCAATAACTCCTGACAAGTCGTTTAAATTCTTTCAGCTCGCTGTACTCAAAGGCAGATGTTGCTCAGCTCGCCAGGTGCTGTGTGGCTTCCCAAGCTAACACCCGTGAAGCACCTCAACCTTTCAGGAAGTGCAACAGGTAAGTGCTTACACTCCAAGCATTGAACCCAGGCACATTCTTGGGAGATGTGGTGGCAGTGTTAGAGGGCTTGGTGACACCAAGCATTGCTACACGGTGATGGTAGAGAAGAGCCCCACTCACCCACATCTATGCAAATCCCCCTCTGATGGGACGGGGCTTTTCCAATCATTTCAGGTAATGCGTGTAGCAACACAGCTGCTTGCTTCAGTGTGCTGTGGTATTTTCAAAGTATTGTCCACTGGCTTCTGATTTAATTTTGGATGATCTTAGTCCAGGCAAAAAAAAAATGCAGTTTATGCCAACCAAGAAGTACAGAGCACGCAGTAAGTACAGTTCAAAAGCTGCATTACCCTTATCTATTAGTAATGATCAATTAGCATGAAGGTCAGCGGGCAGCTTGGAAATGAGTCAGATAAGAAGGGCAGAAGGAGGATTTGAATGGAAAGGAAATTCTTGATTCATATTTGGTGTTTAAAGTCATAACTCTGTAACAGTGGGGGCGGAGGGTAGCGTTAAGTAGTCCTGCTGTCACACTGACTCAACCAGAGTGTAAATCACAGTGAGAAGAGTGCTGTGGCTTTTTCCTGATGCTGAAACATCACATTGTACCACAGAAGAGACTGCAGGTTGCAAGAGGTCCTCCTTGCCCTCCATCACACCTTGAAAATCCCTGGCCAGTTCAACCCCCAAGATATCTCACAGCACCACAGGGCTGGTGGCTGCTATCACTGCCACCAAAAGCTTCATTTTCTGGCCCTGGATTGCACCAATGTGAAGGGATCTGCAGTGAAGGAGGGCGCAGGACAGAAGCAGGGGGCGTTCACGGTCTCCTGAGCATCACCCAGGCAGAAGGTGCCGTTCAACACAATGTTAATGGTTTTGGGGGAAGAAGAAAAGACTACTTGTAACCAATTAATTAACTTGCAAATTTTGCACAGATGATCTAAGTGTGCCACATTAAACAAGTAATTGGTCCTTCCTGGTGTGTATGTGCACTCTGAGATAAATAAAAAGGTATTAAAAAACATTACCAAGAGTTACATGTACACATCCAGAGCAGTGTGGGCCTCTCTCAATGTGAGCGTGTGCTGGAGTCTGGTTTCTGTTGCGGTTATTACAGCTCAGAGATGAGAAGGCATAGGGTTATGTTTGTGCTAGGCAACATCCCACTACACTGCCCAAATGCCATCTTTACCTTGATAGATACTTGAAATAAGTGTGCTCAAAATAATTTTCTCTTCACCTGGGTCTCATTCTGTGAAGGCAGCTAGCAAGCTGCTGAACTGATGGGTTAAATGGGTAAGAAAAAGGGGTGTGTTTTGCTGTAACACCCCATCTGAAGGAGAGGAGATGCAAGGCTATGCCTGGAGGGACAATGGGGTGGTTCCTGACTCCCATGGTGGCTGCAGGGAGAGCAGTACTCCTGGTGGGAATTTTCTCTTCATGGGGAACCTTCTTACTGAGAAGCTGTCTTTGAGTTGCTGTGGCGTTTCATTGGTTTTGGAGATGGAAAAGCTGACTCCTCAGTTCAAGCAGGAGGCATGATGGAAAGGACGTGTGCTCCCTGCATGCCATGCTGGTGCCTCTACACCCGGATGGAGCTGAGCGCTAGAAGGGGCAGCTGGCAATGTGCTGTGGCAATGTGCTGCAGCACTGCTGCAATGATGTGCTGGCAATGATGACTTCTTGCCTTCCTTAGCTCGTCTGTCTCCACTTTATCTGCAGAGCAGTGGGAAGGTATTGGACACTCCCTCAGCAGCTCTGTAAGTCTGTTCCCTCTTCCTTTAGTATTAAGGCTGGACAAGTGGGAAGTTTCTGGAGTTCCCAATCCATTGGATTCATGGCAGCAGCAGAGATCCTGGTGCTTGATTCTGTTTGAAGGCAGACCCAGGTGCTCCTCACCCTGTCCAAGGCTCTGTCCTGTTCTCTGGACCTAAATACTAGAAGACTTTGTTTCCACTTCCAGCTAGCCCAGATTAAATAGGGACAAAAACCCCACCAAACCCAGGTGTTTCCCTCTAGTTTCCTTCTCAACTCTTTCTTCTTTCAATATCTGCCTGGCCAAGACAGTGATGTTTTCCTGCTGCCTCTACAGGACACCTGGGTGGGGATGGCTGAAGAGTCACAGGATGTGTCCTGTTTTCTCTGGATCACTTTGGAGTCCTTGTTCAGTGGAGGAAGAAACTTTAAGAGTCCATGAACAGGACCAGATTTGCAGAGTAAGAACCTTACAGTATTTTAGCTGCCACTGCTTTGTAGCTTACCCCTCCTTGGCAGTGCAACCTGGAGTTAAAATTGTGGCACTGCTTGACACGAATAGAGGTTCGTTGACACGAATAAGCAGTGAGTAATCATCAACTGCGGGAAACCTTGCAGCACAGAACAGAGCTCCTGTGTCTAATGCTGTTCCTTGAGACCTCCCACTCTTTCTGTTGCCCGTGGCCAGGGCCGTGCTGCAGGCAGCCCTGGTGTGGTGGCCACCGCTGGCCCAGGCACGGGAGCCTCCTCCCCTGTCCAGGTAAAAGGAGCTTCCTCAGAAGTTACATCAAAGCTGTTCCTGAGTATAAGAACTGATGTCTGAGACAGCTTCTCTGGATTAAAACAGATAAGTGAGCTATGGCTCTTGGCATATGAAACAATATATATATTTCATCAAACAGTATGATGAGATCTTTCTTGTTTTCTCACGTTTACATATCCCAGGTTTTCACTGTTGCTGTGGGGCAGGTTGGTGGATGGGTGAAAATAAATTAGTCACTTTTTTTCAGTGTGTGAAGTTTATTTCTGTTTATTTCTCCCATGCATACGTACATACGCATGCGCGCTGAGCCTTAACAAAACCCTTCACCTCCTTGCGCACTGGGTGTGTGAAGGAATCCACGTGCGCTCTGCTGCCAGCTTCTGCTCCTGAACTACCATATGTTCCGGCCTGCGAGCTTAAAATATCCCGATTAAGTGATGTTTTAAAGCACAAGAGCACTACATGCAGGGTTTCTTCTCCACTCTCTGGAGGCTAATTAATCCCCTTAAAACAGAGAGATAGTAGTGAAATAGGTGCTCTTGGTACCAAGCAGCTGTGCTGCCTGTTGAAGATGATGAAAAGTAAGTACAAAAGAGAATAGGTATGGGTAGGTTAAACCTGGTGTTACTGCCTCTGACAGTTTACTTTGATGAATGCACTCATTCACTCAGCTTCACCATTTGGATCCTGCATAATCAGAGATAACAGGCGGATGGTTTGCATGAATAACTAAGTTTGTCATGTTTAATTTTCTTTAAAAAAAGAAACAGCAGTTGCTTTACCCTCATCCTTCAGGCCCAATACATATTTATAAATTGTCAGGAAATGAAAAGCCTTTTAACAGCACGCAACAAGCATGCAAAGCTACCAGGAGAAGTAACTGGGGGAGCAGAGCAGCCCACCCACAGCTCGGGTGCGCTCACCTCGCTTCGCCTGGGAAGGTGTGGGCAGAGGATGCTGAGCAGGTTGTCTGAATTATTAGGATGTGTGGCAGTGATATTTGTTTTGCGTTCTGCAGACGGTGTCTTCTGACAACTTGACATCATGCAACAAGAAGCATTAAAACTGAAAAATAAACCTGCGTTTGGCACTTAGCTGGTAATTCAGTAAGTGACTGTGCTGCTTAATATTTTAAAGGGTGCTTGCTTTATAGTGCCTATCCCATCAGTGACAATTTTTTAAAACATACAGAAGGTGCAGCTGCAGTTTACATGGAGCAAAATGGTGGAGGAAAGTCTTCTGCAGAGAGCTGCTGCTGTCAGCTCCCCTGTCCCCTCCAAAGCTGGGCACAGCTGCCCCCGGAGCTGTGTGTGGTGGAAACGTGAGGGTGAAAGTGCTGATTGGCTCCTAAGATGGTTTCTATCCAGGACAAGCCCTTCCCAGACTGTTCCAGGTGTAGATGTGGCCATCATGGCTGCTATTGAGCATTGCTAATGTTACAATTAAAAAAAAAAAATCCAGTCTCTTTACTGAGCAAATGATTTCTGCAGAGAACAGCATGATATATTAAAATGACTGTGTAGAAAGCTCCCAAGGGAGAAATTCAGAAGAAGAAAGATTGGATCACTAAAACTGAGAGAGAAACCAGGAGTCGCTAATGTGAGGCTGAAGGAAGAAGACCAAATCTAGTTAGAGGGTCTTCTAACCAGCACGGCTTTTTTCATAATCATCCTATCAAGAAGATCTTTGCAATAGGCGACCTCTGGCTTCAATACCAATATATATGTCACCAGACACAAATCCCTCAAGAGCTAACTCAATGATATTTCAAGTAAAAACTACTAGGCAGAAGTGCAATCTGATTATGAGCGTGTATGCATCCTGGGAGCCACGGAAGATCTATGAATGCCGAAGCCAGGGAGAAGTGCAGGGCAGGAGCACGCTGGGCTCCCACGCAGCGGTCCTGTGGGCTGTCCACCGCTGCCCCTCCAGGAGCCACACTGATGGCACATGGCGTGTTGTAGATCCCCAAAGAAAAGGAACCTTGAGCTAATTAGGGATCTCCTTGCTGGGTTTTAATTTGGCATTAGCATAATTTAAAACTATCTCAAGTTGCTTTAAATTATAACCAGTTTATCACCCCCTGAAAAGCCCTGGGTTACTGGCAGGGTGGGTGCCATGAGCTGAGGTCCTTTGGGCACTGCCTGTGCTGTCTGCAAAACTGGCACTGAGAGGAACTGCCAACATATACTTGAGTGCAGTATTCAGATTTTATGGTAAAAATGATAAATCTTACCAAAAATATCTCTGAGGTGAAAAGTATGAAGTGTTTGCCACTAGTAGTTGTCTAGGGAATAGAGAATAATGAAATAGCAAATTCAAAACCACAAAGGCCTGTAAAACATTGTTTCCCTGCTAAAAATATCTTACAGAAAAATCTTTACAGCATCAGTCCCCCTCTTTTTTATAGCCCTTGCTTCATCCAAGCACTGCTGCACGTGCCTAGTTTTCAGCGTGAGCCGTTCCGTGGATGCTATGGGAAGAGCACGCGTCTGGAGTGCGGCAGTGTGGTAACGCTTGGCTGGATCAGCCGTGGTGAGCGCCTGTGGGAATCTGGCAGAGGGTGGGTGTGCGGAGTCTGATTCTCATTTGTGCCGAGGCGGCTGTACACGGCTCCCTGGGTGAGCGGGGCTCTTGCAGCGAGCATAAGTGTGTGCGAACGCTAAACCATGTCATTAATTTAAAAACCCCTGAAGTTAACCCAAAATAAGACCATGTAGACATCATGGGGCTGGTAGACCACAGGCATTTGAGCACTGTGCCTTTGTCCTTCCCTGTGAAGGTGCTGTCCTGGTTTGGGCTAAATAGAACTAATTTTCTATTTAGAGATTTTGCTTTTCAGCTCAGTCTCTTCTAAGTGGCTGAATTTGCTGAAAACTAGTAGCATGTTTTTTTCCCAGACAGTGTGAACTGATAAGTTCAAGGGCCAAGTGTCTCACCATGGGTGCCGTGTCTGCGTCTACGTGGGGGGGAAGCGGACCCAAAACTGACCAGCTAGGTATTCCATCCCACATACATCATATTCAGTATAAAGCCAAGGGATCACGAGGGTCTCGACCCTTCTTCCATCTGGGAGCCCTTCCATCTTGGACCCTTCCGTCCGTCTCGATCTTGCAATGGCTGAGGTCTGAGCAGAACCCTGCTGGTTCATCTGCCTCTGATCCTGATCTGTGTGTTCCTGCATCAGCTCCCACTGCTGCTGAGTTTGGTCTGGGACTTTTCCAGTGCCCAGCTCTGCAGAGCCTCTGGTGATGTAATCATCACTGGGGGAGGGTGGGGGGAGGATTTTATATTTGGTTTGTATATATTGTACATATCTGTACATATTTCATTATTTTCCTATTTACATTATTATCCTGTAGTATTAGTAGTATTGCTTTATTAAACCTGTTAGTTTTATTGTCCAACCCATAAAGTCTCTCTCCCTTATTCTCTTTTCTCTCCCCTTTTGGGGAGGGGAGAGGGGTTAATAGAGAGTGTCTGTCCAAGATTCAGTGGCTGACCCAGCCCTAACCCACGACAGGTGCCCACAGGTGTCCCACAGCTGTGGTGGGGCCTTCCCCCATCACTGCCTTACACCCCGGCCACTGGCCCATACATCACCCGAGAGGCCATGTCCCACCCCTCCACTCCCAGCATCTCATCTGCTGTCTGGACTGGAGAGCTTGGTCTCAAGCAGAGACATTAACATTTCCGTTAATAGGGATTTCTGTGTTGCTACATAGTCTGAATTGGCCTCTATTACTTATTAATGAAGATCCAAAAGTGCATGTACTTAAGACCTTGCTTAGCTAAGGGGAGTCTTCTAGGGCCAATTTGAGTCCTATTTAATGACTAATGGCTATTGAGACATAATGTCCACGAAGCAGATATCACATCCTATTTAGTATTTAATGTTTAAATATTTAATTAATTAAACACTGCCAAATATTTAATTAAACGCCATCAGAGCCATCCTGACAATTCCACTATGCATAATGCAAAGGAAATCAGGGCTTTCCTTATCAGCCCCACAAGTAATGCACATTCAGCCTTACCCAGGAATAGCTGGGGTCTGTGTAGCCAAAATACCTGTAATCACACGCAATGGAGAGGGCTTGGTGTTTTTAAAAACCTCTTTTTTTTTTTTAATGAGCTGAGCCAAATGTTTTGTTAGTAAATCAGGCTCTGAAGTGACACGTAGGCAGAACGCTGGTAGCGGATGCTGCACTGCAACAAGAATGCTATGCTTGTATATTGACTTTTAATTATTTAAAAGTAAATGACTGCTACTTAGCATGGCATACCTGCCAGCAGTTTACACTAGTTTTGCTTAAATATTTACTCTGCTATTCAATAAAAAATGAGTCTACTGAAGCACAAAATGAGAACCTACCGAATCACGTGTTCCCTCTCCTACCTGTGGCACGCCAACTTCACAAAGATTTATTCACAAAGAGATGGGAGATTTTGCTGGTTTTCCTGGACTAAGCCAAAATATGGGTTTAAATTATCCAGTCAGACTTCCAGCTACTAACTTGGTAATAATTATCAGCTTTTGTCATTTGGTTTCCTATTTACTTATGGAAACTTGGCACTTAGAAATACAAAGATCTTTAAATTCCAGTTTCAAAATCTGGACACCCAGCAAGCACAGAAACATTTAGGACTGAGTTGCTTATTTGAATATTTTATTACCAAGCTCCATCCTCTGATGAGTCCTGAAACTGCTGGGTTGTGTTTCGTAACGTTCCCACATGGGATCTCCTGCTAACAAGGAATGTGGCTACCAGTTGGAGAAACCATTAAAGTCACATAATTTTTATTCTTGGATTCAAGCCATTTATTAATGAAATGAGCATACATATTTTGGGCTTTCTTAAGAGGATCTTACATTATCTTATTGGCTACTCCAGACAAATTATCTTTCATTGTAAAGAGCTGATGCTCCAGTTGCTCAAATTGGGTTTTACTTGTATAAACAGGCAAAAAAAATTGGACTCACACTGTAGAAAGCCTCTATTGTTAGGACCTTTATCTCTCAAGTTCAGTGATGCTTTGCTTTGTCCGTTAGCATTTATTGAACAGTCAGGAGTTTGACTACATCTATAGGCTGCTGGGATGTTTTGAATTTTCATGTTCTCCTGCCCAGCCAAGCAATAACCTCAGACTATATGCATTCCTTTCACTTCTCTGCTCCTTACAATCTTTTAAACAAAGATATGTTGCCACCCAAGGTGGGAATAAAATGGCATTGTGCCCATGCTTTGCCCAAAAAGAAATGCTAAAATGGAATGGGATGAAGGATTTATCCACCTCATTTCTTGTAACAGATACTTGGTGGTCTTGCTTGATGTAGGTCATATCTTTTAATTTACTTTTACTTTATTCTCCAATGTCGACACATAAACGCCCATAACTCATTTAAAGTGGGCAGTGATCTATCTTTTGGAGATGCAAAGGTGGCAGGAAACTGTCAACTGTGAGCAGAGAGGTGAAGGACGAGGATGGTGAGATGCTTTGGGCTTGGTCCTCCCCACTAGCGCCCTTCGGCTCCCAGAGGCTGGGTGGGACAGGCAAGGGAGAAGGCACCAGCTATGGGGAGAAAGCTGGGCTCTTCAGAGAGGAGCTGCCCTGGCAAAGTTGGGGGCTGGGAGTGCTCTGCCAGCTTGGCGTGTGCCCGCTGCACTTGCTGCAGGTACCCGGGGACTCGGTCCCAGCTGCAGCTGAGGCCTTTCTGCGCTCATTTATTATTCAGCATGTCTTGACTGCTTAATTGAGGAGATGTGTAGAAGTCTCTATTAATGCGTGAGCTCTTTGGGGGGAAAATCAGTGCAGGCAGCGATTCTACGTTTGCATTTTCGGTTTATAAAGAAAAACTCCTTCAGCCATCTGCCGTCACCCCGCAGGTCCCCAGATACGGTTACCAGCCGCTGAATTTTGATGGTGCCCTGTCTGGGTTTGCATTGTTGATCAGGCCTTGCAGCTGTAGCTAAAACCAGCCCCACTTCTCCCACCCTGCTGCTGAGGCCTCCTGCCCACCCGGGGCCGTGATGCCACATGGTCCCAAAAACATCCATGTCTGTGGCACCCAAGGCCACGGCTCCCAGAGCAGGAGTCTTTAGTCTCTGTACATGCCTTGTGGGAAAGGCCTTAATTTTTCCACAGCAGGCAAAGGACCTCTTTCTGCCCATGATACCTGAGGTGGGTGAGGGCAGTGCCACTGCCTCAGCTATTCGAGATACAATTTTCTCCTGTTGTTACATTTAAAAGATCTCAACAACGCAAAGTTTCTTAGCGCACCAGCAGCCCCTTAGCAAGCTGTGCCGAATGTGGCAGAGAAAAGCATAATGGGGTGGGTGGCGGAGGTGGGATATAACCGTGCTGGGATTTTCACACCTCAGCACCAGACACCTGGGCGAGAACTCGAGTCACCGCCTGCAGACTCTTCCCTATTGCCCAGCCC
>NW_010168859.1:34794-53848 GCF_000695765.1 Mesitornis unicolor
AGCGCACCCCAAGGCCCGTTCATTCCCGCAGCCCCTTCGCTCTTCCATCCAGCGCTGCTGCGGCCTGGAAAAGCGCAGCGGGGACGGGCTGTCCCGGCCACCCCCTCCTACTCCCCCCATCGCCCGGACGCCGCATTGCAAAGGGTCTGCTGCCACCTCGTGGGCCGCACCGCGCCGAGCCCCGCCGCGGGGCGACCGCCCCCGCAACCTCCGGCCGCACCGCATCCTCCGGCCGTACCGCATCCTCCCGCCGCTCTACACCTGTACCCGCACTGCATCCTCCCACGACCCCAAAATAACACGTTTCCCTTGTGGGATATTCCTCGCTGAGCAGCCTTTCCTCCCCGGGAAGTCTTACCTGCCTCTTTCCAAGCCATCGGGTCCCACCGCGCTCTGCACAGGCACTGGGAAGCTCTTGGTGTTTCATGAGATTTTGTTTTCCACGCGCATAAAGTTTGAGTTTCGACCTGGGAGCAACTCAGAGAGGCACAACCAATGTGCCCCAGAAAACAGCTAGTGCAGCTGGGGATTAAGATTGCCCGTGTTACAGAGACTAAACTGAACTAGCCTGCTGGACTTAGTATCAAAACACAAACCTTAAAAACTTTTCATTCATTTGGGGTCTTTCCCCCCCACCATAAGTATCTGAAATGCTACTGGAAACACCATGGTTTTGGTCATATAGGTTTATGGACAGCGATTTTGTGCTTACGTAAGGACTTGAATCAATGTGTAGGTAGAAAATGCCATTTTTTCTCTCTACAGTTTCAAAATGTATATATTACATTTCATTGTCTCACATAAGATTTTATCAGGCATGTTGTTTTCAGTGCACATCCTGACTTAATGCAATGTGGCCTACAAAAATTAGTCATAACGCAGTACATCAGCCAGGAAGAGACAAACGTTTCCATAAACTGCATGTTCCATCAGCGCATTGGTGCAACCTATGGGCAGATGGTTTTCTCCAAATTCAACAGAATCACATGTTTTCCAGATGGCTCCATGTTCACAAATAATGTATTCCCATCCAACTCTAACCCAGACACGGGTCAAACTCAGTCTTGAAGTGAAGGTATATTAGTAACAAATGTGCCGCTTTTTCTCCCTGCCTCATTTTTGGGTGAGCACACTACAAATCACTGAAAAGAAAACTCCTTAATTCTAAAAATAGGCTCTAGAATAACTGAAGATCCACCAGCTTTTATTCTGCTTTGTTGGTTACCGTCTGCTGTGATTGAGCACACCTGCTGGGTGAGCAGGGAGGACCATGTGCCGCAGGACCCATGCTCACCCCAGGCTGCCGCAGTCCTGGGCAGCCCCATGAGTTCCACGGACAGTGCAAGCACTTGGTGGGACCTCAGCCACTGCCCTGCTCCTGTGAAGCCTGGCTGGCCACAGGCTTCTCTTTGCAACAGGGCAGTGGTTTCTCTGCATGGTGCTCATCTCCCAGCAGGTATCTCCAGGTAACTCACACGCTCTCCAGCCTTACCCCTCCATTTTACAGAGGTGAAAAACCAAGCTGCTCTGGTTATCACTCAGCACTGTGTACTGCATTTCCCAAGGAAGCTGGGCTGGTGAACGAGCAGGGCCAGTGGGACCTCCAGGCGATGCTGGGAGGGGACATGGGGGCCAGTGGCTGTGTCCCCTCATGCTTGCACCTCCTGTGCTGTGTCCTGTGGGTCAGCTCTGCTCCTCACTGTGGAAATGATTGTCAGTTGATCCTTCACTACTTCAGCAATGCCGATTTTGAACTGCTGTAAATGAGGGCAATCAGCATTACTTTCATTTCATTACTTCAAGAGCTTACTCATAAATTTCCTCTTATCCTGCTTCCCCTTTGGTCTGGAATTAGCCACAGCACTTGCTACAAGCTGCTGTACCCAGTTCTCCTCCATTGGCACTGTTTGATCTTTCCCAGGTTTAGTAATCAACTGGCAAACACACCTTATCTTCTTTGACTTAAAGCAATGCACCTTCTTGCCTGTTTTTCTCTGTGTTGCACGCACAGTGCTGCCAGGGAAGCACAAGACCGGCCACAGCACTTAACTGACCTCAGTATAACATGAGAGAGAATGAATTGGCAATGAGTCTTCAAAATAATTAACAACATCTTTCATTTAGCTGTGTGAATTTTATTACTTGGATGTTAAAAATGGGGAGGATGGATTTCATTGCAGACGAAAGGGTATTTTCCCCCCATTACTACTGAGCTGTCACAGCTCAGTGCGCAGCAGGGATGGGTTTGACAGCAATGCTCTTCTGAGGTGAAAACCAGCATATTCCTGAAAAGGTACAACAGGAATGCAAAATATTTCCTTTTTGGCATGATTTTGTTGGTGTTGGGGTAAGTTGAAATGAGGTGAGGGAAGGTTCCAACCATGCTCCTGCACAAAGTGCCTCAAAGTGTCCCTGGCTTGGATGGCTGGTCCAGGGAGCTGTGGAGCTCTTCCAGCCAGCAGCAGTTAATAAAAAACAATGTGTGTGTAAAACAGCTGTAACAAATGCAAAGCCCTTCAAATGTGTTTCTCTGTCAGGAGAAAGCAGAAAAGGGTCATTTTCAGAGGTATTTTGCCTCGACTTTCCTGACTTGGGACATAACCCAACCTGCTTTCAGCAGAAAGTAAGCAGCAACCGTCTTTCTTTATAATGATTAATTTTTCATAAAATGCAAGTTAAAAAATTATTTGCTTTCTTGATGTTAGAATCTCTTTTAAAGAATTGATGAATAAAGTGAATACTGAGATTGCTGAGACATGTAAAAGCCATCAGCACAGATCATTTGTGCAAGCGCTGGTGCAGCTGGTGCTGAACCCCATCCTGCCAGGCTGCCATGGGCAAGGCCACTACAGGTGCCCTTTGGAGCCACTTGCTCCCTTCCTACCTCCATCCACTTGTCCTTGCAGGATGGGCCATTTCTGAATTAAACACAAATGGCTCTACCTTGCACCAGTTACAGATCTTTCTGGGGATGCTTAAATTCACGGCACCTGAAGGAAACCTAAGCTGCCCATAAAAGAGACCTGTGCTCTCAGGAGCACTTTTGGAGCTTGAGCTCTTACCCCATGCTTATTTGTTTTGCAATCCCTGCCTTGGAATGGACCCAAGGCAAATAATTACTGCTTTGTGCTGGCAGCTGGAGAGGTAAGGTATGATCTTATCTTTCCTCTATGTGGATCTGCAGTCCTGTGGGGGTCCTCATGGGCAGGAAAGCAGCAAGTTGGGAGCCTGGTGCTTGTTGTGTGTGAGGGCTGGGTCCAGTGGTATCTTGTCAGAGCTGGGAAGCTTCCCACCCTTTTGCTGTTGTGGTGTGACAGTTTTTCCCAAAAAACCTCCTTTTTTTCCAGAGTCACACTATGTGCATGTGAAGTGGAGCTGGTACTGGAGCACAGGCTGGGGGCTCTGCCCAGCTGAGGTTTGCTGTGGCTGTGCTGTGAACCGTGTGCTTGTGGGAAGCAGCATCCTGGTGACTCCCGTTTATCATGTGTAAAATGGGGATAATAATAACCTACGTCACAGGGGTGTTGCAAGACTTAATTAATTAGTATTTGCAAAGAGCTTTCAGATAATTGGATTAGAGGTGCTATATTAACACAAACTGTTACTGTTATTATTTATTTATTATGTACATGTAGAGTTCAACTGTGCAGGATGTTTTTGCTGAGCCTGGCTTGCAGATGTAAATATGGGAGGAGCAAAAAGAAAGACATTTCTATTCCAGCTCTTGCTTGTGACTTCCCCAAGGCGACCATGCACCAAGAGGCTGAGCAACACTTACAGCAAAGTTTTGAGTGGTTCCTCATGCTGAAACTGAGAAGATCTTTATATTTCTGGAAAACGCCCAGAAAATGGATGGGAAAAGGTTCCACAATGTGGAAGGCTGTTGTACACCATGGCCCAGGCTTAGTTTTGCTTTCCAAGTGCCTTTCAGCCCCTACACTTGGGCATGGGATGATGTGGGATCCCAAGACCTATGTATTTGTCCCTGGGCAAAATTCGTAGCCCAGCAGCAGCAGGGCATGGGAACCACTGTACTGCTACATATGCGACTTATTGAGGTTGAGTCCTCTGGATTCCTTTTTTAAGTTGAAATATATTTTTAGGGCTCACCTGAAATGGAAAGACATAAAAATAGCAGAAATGGTCACATGGAGCAGCACTGTGGGGATCTGGCGCTATGGGAATGGCTCCCACCACTCCGGGTCGTGGCATGACATGCACGAAATCGGCACTTGTTTCCACAAAGTGAAGTTACTGGTGAATATGTAAAATAAGCTTCCTAAAGCTATGAATGCTTTTCTGTCTGACTTCAGCTTCTCTAGGTAATTCACCCCTGAGGTGAATACTTGGGTCAGAGTTAAATACAGCTGCTTTGGGATTTTGAGGGTATGAAAACAGACTAATTTGGTGCATAAGTCATTTTTAGTGCACTAATTTCCTGTTTTACATGCAGAAATGGTCCATAAATGGCACAAAAGTCTTCAGGAAACTAAACCTAAAGCATCATGCTCTGATAGACTGAATGCTGGAGTCTTCCTTAAAAGCATATTATATGAAAACTCTTGGTGCTTCACTTCTTACTAGAGATCAGCAAATCTTTATCAGTTTATAGCTCTGCATAGGTTATTAGTTGTCTCAGGCATGCATCGCTCTGTTTTTCTTCATTAATATTAGGCTTTTATCCTTTCAATTTTTTTTAAGAGCTCCAAGTCCACAGCTGAAGATTTGAAGTCTTTCTTCATTAAAAAGAACAACAACAAATACAGTGTGCAAATGAGATACTTAGGGAAATGGAAGAGAAGCTGCTGTGTCTGGAGCCAGTGGCTCTGGGGTGGCTCTTCTGCAGTGTCCCCAGGCGTTGCTGCTGCTGCTGCTGCCGCAACATCTCCCCCTCAGCACTAAGCATGGGCACCCCAGGCTCAGACTTGGCTCAGCAGAAAGGCAAGGTGCTGCCCTGCAGAGCACCCATGCACCAGCCACCAAAACCTCAGGACCTAGATGGAAATGCACTGGTCTGTGTTCAAGTCTACTGAATCACCTTAAACTTGAGGGCTCAGTCTCAACTCCCACACCTATGGCTTGGGGTTCCCATCAACTGTGAGAACATCCTGCCTTGAAGAAAGACCCAGGAGTGAGGGGCTGTTCTGGGGGAAAGGCACTAAAGTCTGGAAAACTTGTGAAAATTCTTCAGTGCAGCCAAGTCTGTGCTAAAAACTTTAGGATAAAATTTACTTCTAGTTGCTGGTGAATTATCGTCACAGGTTAGGACCTCACATGGCGAGGAGAGGTGCTGGCCCACTGTTTGAGTTGCAACCCCTTCCTCTCACCTCCTGTGCTCTTGTGCATTGCTCTGCGCTTTCCCCAGCCATTGCCTAAGCTTTCAGCTGCGTTTTACAGCAGCCTGCAATATTGATCGTGACAGGAAGCAGTTGCTGCGTAGATGGGATCCCAAGGGATGCACCAGCGAGATGCAGGTGTGGGGAGTTTGGGGGCTGGCTCGTGCACCACATGGGCAGAGCGGCAGCGAGTCCGCAGCAGGCTTGGCGTGCCCAATTTATGGCCATTTACATGTGAAATTGCTCTGATCTAATTTGCATATGCAGTCATAGTAATCGTGGGCCAATTAAACTTGTAGTTCACAAAATCTGGGCCTGAAACCTTTACAATTCTTACAAACGTACTAATCTGAGTGTATATGTCACTTCATCAAATTCATGAAACCATAAATTGTTGCTGTCTGGCATCACCAGCTGCAAGCGGGAGTCGCTGGGGCTGGGCTGAAGGAGCCATCGGCCCCATGCAGCGGCTGGGGAAGATATTTTTAATGAGCTCTTCCCTATTCAAGGATTGAATCAGAGCTGTTAGGATGTCAGTGTAAGATTCATTGCAATATCTATGGGAGATTTATCTTTACTCTTCAATTTTTAAAAAAATGTTGTTGTCCTGGAGGAGTTGTTACAATGTCAATAAATACGTCTTCTACATTTGTTAGTGCAAATGCAGTTATAAAATGTCAGAGATTTGTCTCAAGTTTTTTCACTTCTACCTTACCACTGAGGACCAGAGGTGGCTTCAAAATGAGTGGTGTGATGGGCTTGTGGGTGGGGAGTGAGTCTCTGAACACCCTGGCCCTGGAGACTCCATTTCCCTGCTGAGGCTTGGGCAATGGGGTGGTTTGGGTCTCCAATCCCACGATGGGGATGGCGAGGGACTATGGAGGTCATTTCCCTAGGCAAGTAGAGCTGAGTGCTGCAGTGGTATCCTTCCTGGCATGGCACTATCTCACCGGCTGCTTCAGGAGCTGCCTCCTCCGCAGCTGGGAGCATCTGTAAGCAAGTAGAGAGCATTTAACCCCTGTGAGACCAGATTTAAAAACTTCAGTCTTTTGACTGACTCTTCTTTACTTGCCCTCTTCCTGACCCAGCGAGGCACATGCCCAATATCTTACCCAGTCTTCCTGGAGGACACCTACTGCGTCTTTGCCTATTCCTTTATGCAGTTCAACTTTTCAGGCGCATCCTGCTAATTTAGTGGTTCATCTCCGAATAGCTGGTGTTGGAGCGAGGCTTTATCATCGCCAGATGCTGTTGATGACTTGAGGTTTGGCTTTTGTTCAGTGAGAAGAGCTCTAGCTATGGAAGCACTGAGTCTGGGGCTGGCTATCGCAGAGCCAGATGGTTTAGTTCCAAATGTTTAAAATCTATAAATCTTTAATCTATAAATTCTGTTGTCACTTTGAAAATGATAGGTTAAATTTTGCAATCCTCACAGATAGTTACCCTCTGAGTAGATATCATCAAAGATTAAAAAGTCATTATTTCTTGGCTTTTTATATATTTTTCTTTCTTTGTCATTTTTGTGTAAGTTCCTACAGGGGAAAAAAAATATTCTGAGCTCTGAGTTGAAGAACATCAGAAATCAGCTCCTCTGAATTGGATTTGAAAGAATTTTTTCCAATGCATTGCTCCTCTTTGGTCTAGCTGCAATGTTGAAGGCCTTGGTGTATTTGTGAGATCTTTGTTATTTATATTCCAGCCAACTGCATATTCTATTCTCTCAATGATATTTTACATATCTTACAAATGAGTGGTTACTGGCTTCATTTTTACCTTTGGATTTCTGGTTTTAGGTCTGTAAGCAGCAATATTTTTCTTCCCCATTAAATCTTGGTAGGCGCTCTTGCATGGTAGCTCATTGCCTGTGGCTGACTGAGGTTTAAGGGGACTGTGCTATGCCTGTCTCACCTACGTAATTTTTGCAGAACAATACGGCTTAAAAACCTTTGAGAAGCTGTGTTTCTGCTCAGACTTGCTATACCAGGAGGCAAGAGGCACGGCTGCTTGAGGAGGATGATGCAATGATCTGCTTGCCCTGGTGAAGGACTGAGCTGCTTGCTGATGTTGGGATGTGCAATGGGGACATAGCGTGCTTGTGGTTTTTCCTGCAAGCACCACACTGCCCTGTCTGCTTGGTCCACGCCAGTAAGTGCCCAGTGCCTTGCACCAGTGGGATGGTCCCCTCTGCAGGGCATGGTCCTGTTATGCAGCAGGTTATACCATAGGCTGAGGGAATGCATCTCTGACTGAAGAACACAACAAAGAGCCAGGAAAACTGATGCTTTTAAAGCAACCTCACTGTCTTGCAACAGATGTTATACCTGACCAATTATGGATTTGGGAGATGAAAAACATGCCTTCTTCACAAGAGAAATATTTGCTTGGAGGTTGCTGAGGGAGCCTGGAGTAAGTGGACTTGTGGATCTGCCCTAGAGGCTTGGTCAAGGGAAGGAAGACTTGTTAGCCTGCACAAGGTGAAATGTCCCAATGTCAAACCACACTTCTGTGTGTACCTAAACTATCTACTGCTCAATGACTGCTGCAGGTAGCACAGGGCTGATGAGCACCTCCGGGACCTTGATTCTGGACTCCAAATAGTGGAAGTGAAACAATTACAGGCTACTTTAAAAATCTGAGCATGAGGACTTAACTGCAGTCATAAAACAAGTTTGAGCTTTCTTATTCTACCACCAAATGGTTGCTTTATTTCTAATTGTATGAAGTTACATTTGTGGCTACCTAGCAGTATGTAGTGTTTTGAACAACCCCGTGCTCTCCTGTGGTCAGGGAGGCGCTCGTCTTTCCCAAGGGTGCTGCCGGGGCAGGGTCAGGCCCTGCTCCCATGCCCACGCTGCCTGCCCAGGTTGTATTGTGTATGGAGTGATGCCTGCCCGCTTTAACCAGACCCTCAAGGCGACTGCTTGCAGTGAGCTCTTGATGCCAGCATTTCGCTCCAGCATAACTTGAAAACTGTTAGGGACAAAGCTTTCAATGTATTTGCCTGAGTTTATGCAAATTTATTAAAATTAATGCAAATTGCAATCTATTGATTTTTTTTAAATGATATTGGCAGGCATGAGTGAGGCAGAAAGACACCACACTGATTTTTCACTATCTTGCATCTTTTCAAGCACTTTACTCTTGTGCACAGTGAACAGAATTGTCTGAAACTGCTTTATGCTTACTTCATAGAGGCCAGAAAGGTGAACACACAGCAGAGATAAATCGAGCCCAAACCCATTAACTATTTTGAAAATTAAGAGGATTACTGTCACCAGATCTGTGTATTGGTGAACAGAAAACACATGTGGAGGGCAGCAATTTGTGCTCAACGTGCGAGAACCAGAACAGCAGCAACTTGTGTGCGCTGGCAGGAGCGAGCCTGGGAAAAATCCCAGGAGGGGAAATGGGCATTGGACAGAGGGGGAGGCGTCAGCAGAGCAGCACAGAAAGCCAAGCACCAAGGCAGTGGTCACAGTGGGTGGATGTGGGGAGGCTGTGGTGGGAACATCAGCAGCTTGTTGCAAGGCTGGGAGCAGTGGTGAGGCAAGCTGCTGTTGAGGGGACAATGAGTGCGGGCAGCCTGCCTGCCTGCTCACCAGGGCATGAATCTGCAGTTGCATTGCCCAAAACTGGGGATGGGCATCTGAACCAGACTAAAAGCAGCATGCAAGCTCTGGGATGTGGGGGCTGTGCACCCCAAAGCTCTGCTCTTCCTTGGCTTGTGCAAGAGGAGGAGACATGGCCCCAGCCCCCAGCTGCAGCTTGTAGCAAATGACTTGGTAGTTTATTTTTTAATTCCTTTATAGTTTATAATAACCTTGGATTCTGCATTTCCTCTCCATTTTGCTTCTTGAAGTCTTTGTTACAGAGTAATAGTGTCTATCAATCCCACATGGTTTTTATTTACATGAGTTTGTTAAAAGATACACAAAAAAGGTGACTCTTGATATTGTATATAGGACGGGCAGGTTGGGTGGCGCTGGCGGGGAGTGATTGCTGCTGTGACTTAGCTGCACACTGAAGGGCATCAGCCCTGTGCTTTGCTAGCGGGTCAGTACACAGGGATATATGCTTAAAGCTTTTTATAATTTAACTGTAATTTCTCTGTTTGCTTGAAAAACAGTCCTGTGTTTTCTTTATAAGGTGGAAGGAGGTTTCTTCACAGTTGGTTTGAAGCTGACGGCGGGAAGGCTTGGGGAGGCATGGAGCAGTCCAGCCTCTTGCGAGGGTCCTCTTGAAAGCCACAGTGAAAAGGCAGGCAAGTGCGGCAGGTCACCAACAGTGGCTGTACAGTAACACCTGAAGGCTTCTGGGCTAACGCTGAGCCCAAGGCTGAGCTTGCTGTTGGAGGGAAGTGGCTCTTTCTGTGACTTTCCTGTTGTTACGTGGCACCTCTCACCTCGACACCCATTCCAGTCCAGCTTCTGCCAAGCATGGCTGAGGACTGGTGGCCACATGATAGGTTTTTGGTGACCTATACAACCATTGCAATTTTAATACATTCTTTGATGGGTAAATATCCACATTACAACTTGAATTTGCTTTTTGGAAGTCTTCATAGCAAAGCTTCAGGGGGAATGGGCACAGAAGTCAAACCTCTTTCATCTGGGAAATCAGCAGGGGCACTAGGGGAAAGGGAGGCTTGCCCCGTCTCCAGGCTGCACAGGCTCATGTCCGGGAATTTTCATCTTCATTAAACTTCTGTGTCAAGCTGAACTTGCACACTCTAAGGGGGAAAAGCTTGGGAGGCATGTTTAGTGCCTTCAGTGTTACAGGTAACTGCCGGACATGGGGGAAATAACGTGATGAAGAAGAATTGATGACCTCTATCAGAAATGTTAATGGAACATTTCTGTTAGAAAGGAATTACATGGTCATGTTTGTATGGCTTTTCATAGGAAAATATTTCATATTAATTGGCTACAGTACAAATCTTAGGGTAGAAAATCCCTCCTCATGTCTGGTTCTATATAGAAACCAACGAGGTAGAGCAAATTTGTTGCTAACCTGCCGCTTATATAGTATTTCATTTAGTGGAGAGTCTAGTTAAATCCTAAACCTGCTGTTATATACCCATTTATGGAGCTAACACTCGATGCTCCTCTACTGGTTTAATATACTATTTGCTTAATGGGCCATTGACATAATCATTTGATATAGATCCCAGTCATACCACGTTACCAAGCCATGATATATTAATATAGCCACATATTAATGGCAGAGGGCAAGCATGTTCTATTATTATCCATGACCAATTAGTTTCTGTCTATCTTAGGGACACAGTTATCTAGGTGTTAGTCTTTACGGGCCTGATTTTTAGAAGTCTGAATACTCCTTGCTTCCACTGAAGTGAATTGTGTTTCTTGATGGATCCATTACTCAGGGTTACTCATAGCCCTCTGTCTAATGTAATCTGGGAGCATGTCACTGTAATTGTATATATCCACTTGTAGTTGGAGGTTTTTATGTTTAATTACTGTTAACTGTTTTCTTCCATTTTTATCCAATGGATAATCAAATAAGGCTTTCTTTCTCTTTTTAGCTTTCTACTTGATCAATCAGAATATAGCCTATAAAGTCAGAAGGGACTGCTTGTGTCAGGAAAGCATGACGCTTTGCAGAGTTTCATTAATATAGATACATTTAGTTGCTCACAAACAGGGTTATTGTGCTACAGTTACGGTATCTAGTGCAGAACTGTACAGCAGCAAATATCATCTCTTCTGTCTTTCACCCCCTCATGCTCAGATTATTAATAACACTATGAAAATTTGAAGGACCAGCATGCAGATTCTGCTCTTTGTGGGATGCCTGCAGAATTAAGTGAAATAGGAGGCGAAATTGGCATTTTATCTGTCTCATACACTGTAATTAAGTAGCTGATTTCTTCCTGATGTGGTAGCAATAGCAGCTATAGAGAGAAGGAGAAAGGGTAATGGTCTTCTCCATCAGTTCTGGGAGGCTGCCTTATGCAAGAAAAATAAAGATATTAAGTATGGAAAGTGTAGGTGAAAAGGGAACAGAAGAGTCAATTATAATTACTAAAATAAGAGATTTGATTTGCAGAGAGATTGAAAAGCATGGGATGTTGAAATGTTTGGGTGGAAGAAAAAAGTGTAGGATGCTCTGGATACTGAAAGCCCTGGAGGCGGGCAGTGTGTGTGAGCCAAAGGGAGGTCAGTGCCAGAGGGGAGGAGGAAGGAACTCCGATGTATGAGGAGCTCAGCCAGCTGCTTTGGAGTAGGTGTGTTGAATATTCTGGACTGGTTTTCACATTAAAATCCAAATGCAAAAATAAAGGAATAGACTTCTTAAAGAAAAGCAGGCAGATTTTCTCAGTAGTTACTGAACAGTTACCAGAGAAACCACCATCCTGCCCGTCTCACCTGCTCTGATGGTGATGCTCACAGGGAGCATGGCAGGCTGCTCTGCACAGCAATCCCATGCTTCGCCCAAGTGATGACAGGCACCCCCTGTGACAGTTTTCTGCCATGTGAAGACTGTCCTGTGGTCCCTGCTAAAATCCTGGCTGTTTTCCCTAGGGTATAATGGGGACTTGTAAGAGCATCTTTAAAACAAGCTCTGCTAAATGTCTTAAATTGTGTACTTGGATAATGTGGTGTGTAGATGTACATGTTTCATGCTTGCTAGTTCAGAGAGTGCTATTCATGCTGTGCACTGGATAATGTAAAATCCTACAGAAAGTGTAATATGGGAGAATGTAATTAAAACTATATGATGTGGCTGCACCAAGTAACCAAACTGAGGTCTTGAAGGAAACTTCAACTTTGCCAGTTCTTAACTTTCCATGCTTGATTTTTGTAGCACTGTAATTATTTAATGTTGGTATTTTTAAAATAGCTTTTTAAGCTTTTTAGATGGAGGAAATTTTCCCCCTTCCTCCTTCCTTCTCAAGTTGTTCTGCATAGACAATGTCAGAGGAAAGTGTATCAAGTGGGATCTGACAGCCTGAGAGAGGGAGGCTGCTGCAGCTCCATGCTCCCAGATCCCACCAGCAGCAAGGCTGAAAATGTATCCCCAGTAGGCGCTTGCATACACCATATATAACACACGTACACATGCATACAACAGCTGGCAACACAGATCAGACACGTAGAGAGTGCTCGCACAAACCCAGGCACCATCAATAGCTTTATCCTGCTCCCCTCTCTGGCAGAGCAGGGTGGAGGTCTGCTAATGGGGGTGAGAATGGAGATACACACATGGTGCAACCCTACAGCAGCTGCGCTCAGAAGCCCAGTCTGCCCAGCAGCTGCCTTCCTCAGGAACCCTTAGTTTGGGTTCCCAACTGCCATCCTACCCCTGTGTTCGTCTACGCTTGTGACAGGCTGATAGCCCCAAGGAATCGCCATTGCAAAGAGGGAGGTTTGGCACCCTTGGTGGCTGACAGGAGATGGTGAGGACCATCATCTGCTGCAGTGCTCAACTCATGGAGCTGGCCATGGCTGCCAGTGATGCCTGCCCTCAGGTTCTTCCTTTTCCTTCCCTGAGCAGCTGACATCTCCTCTGTTCTCCCCAAACCCTTCAGGGAGTCCTATCTGGTCACTTCACTTGCAGAGTCTCCTGGACCTGCTGTGGGATGGAGCAAAGATGGTCTCAGGCCTTCTCCAAGAAGTCCCTGCAGAGGTTAGGGGAGGAATAAGGATGTGCATGGATTATACCGCTTGAACTTTGACAACTGGCAGCCATATGTGTCAGCAAACAAAGTTTTACTACTACTCTGTAAAAGCGATCATTTTAAAAGCTTTATTTTCTTGCCAGTTGGCTAAGACCCGACCAAGGAACAATAGATTCAAGCTGAAATAATTTGCATTTA
Source organism: Mesitornis unicolor (assembly GCF_000695765.1). Lineage (NCBI taxonomy): Eukaryota > Metazoa > Chordata > Aves > Mesitornithiformes > Mesitornithidae > Mesitornis > Mesitornis unicolor. The sequence continues at coordinate 47,971 of NW_010168859.1, forward strand.
TGATGAAGACAAGGAATATCTACCTTGCATTTTCCTAAAAAAGAAAAATTAAACCCCATTTTTAATTAACTGATAAACTATTAATCAAATTTTTGCAATGTTAGGTGACACATTATTCATTTAGATAGAATGACTGTGAACTTAAACTAATCAAATCTGATTTGCCCACATATGCTTGATTGAAATACATTTTAACTAGCATATACAAAGAGAAAATCTTGGATTTCTTACCTAATCTTCAGAGTATACTGCTGAGTTAATAAGGGCAGTTTTTTTTTAAATGAGACCACCATTTCTTAATCTGCATATCAAAATCAAGAGCAACTTAATTGCAAAACACATATTCCTGAAATCTAATCATTATACTGCTTTAGGGTATTTTATTGAAGCATGTTAAATTATGGACAGAATATTAATGATGAAGCTAATCAAACCCAATTAGTCACTTCTAACAATAGTCACATAAATATACAAGTCAGGTACTAAAGTACTGTAGGTATGGTTTTAAGTTTTTTTAATATAAAATTTATGTGGTATATATGAATTATATACTCGTTATTTTTAATCTAAAAATCTAGGACAAGTCATTTCAAAGAAAAAGCGGTATGCCAGAAGACAATGGAACTTGTCCCTTAGCGTTAGAACTGACACTCTTGATTTCTGAATATATAAACGCCGCTCCGATGTGAGGTTGATGGGCACATGGTTAACAGGACAGAAGGGCGGATCTGCCTGGGCTCCCAAATGTGGGAAGACAGACGTGCACGGGCAGTTTTCTCTCCTGCTCACCTTGTGATTACCATGGTCGTACGAGTTAGTGATCCATGTGAGCAGTCTAGTCTGACTGCAACGTACAAGATTTGCATATTCTGCTGTAGTAATTGTAGTATAGAATAATTAGAGATGTATTGTGTCTGCATTAAAAATCAGTGTCTCCCTTTAAGCTCAGATACAGCATCTTGTAGAGATTTAAGTGTGATGCTTATCTTTATGCTGATTCCATTTGAGTGTACTTTGATATTGATATTTTGGGTGGCTTTCAGTTTGTTTCAGCTTCCTACTTGGTAATTATGGGAGGGCAGCTGTCATGTTACTTTAGGTCTATCTACACCATCAGAAAAACCCACACAATGCTGAGGTCACAGATGACCTTCTACTGATGTGTCTTTTGAAAGATGTGTTTTGAAAATCCTTTTAAACTGCAACTCTTACAGTTTCCATAATTATTCAGGTCACACAGAAGTATGACTTAGCGTATTTCTAACCCCTTTTTGCACTTTCAGATTTAAGGACATGTATTTTCTAATTTGTAATAATCTAATTTTAAAAAGGGGTATCCATAAATAATAGGTATGGTTTTAGTGCCAGACCGGGAAGGCCCGACAGGATTTGCGATGCCGCCGGTGCCAGCGGCTGTGCTGTCTGTCAGAGACCGAGCAGCGTTTTCCCCCCACAAGCCGTGGCTACCAGGGGCTCAGTCATGTCCCTCCTGCACAGCCCTGCATGAGGCTGTCACAGGCCAGGTGTGAGGACTAGCAAAGGTGCTGGGGAAAAAGGGCCTGGGAAGCTTCCTCTGCTGCATTTCATGGAAATGGATCCTGTGTGACGAGCAGGGAGAGCTGCTGGCACATGTGCAAAAGTGGAAAGGGAGGAGAGTGGCTTTCGTGTGCAGCTGTTGGGTATGGCACCATGGGCTAGAGCCCCAGACAGGCACCATCTCCCCAGACGGGAAAATATTGGAGATCCAGGTGATCCCTCCAGAACATGCTGGTGGGGGAGTGCAGGCCCTGTCCACTGATGACCATGTTGGCAACAAGGAACAGCAAGCCCTTGCAAACAATCTGTAATGACACTGGGAACTGCAAAGGGTTTTCTCAAATCGGTGTAAGATTAGTTGAAATCCACTTATATGAAAAGAAAATACTTAAGTGAAACAAAAGCTGCTGTTGCAAGTAGCACTAGAGCTTTAGATTTAGGCAAGACTTAAATTTCTCCCTGCAATTCCAAATTGGTTTGTCATAAATAGTGCTCATGTCCACAAAAACAGGCTGAGAGACCAAGGGCTATTTGAACCAATACATGCTTAAGTGCTTTTTAATGCAAGTACATAGCTTTTTCCAAAAGGAATTAAAAGCTTCTGGCAAACTTGAAAAGAGAGATGACTGATACTGTCTTGTAAGTAGTCAAATTAAGACTTCCTCTACTCCTTCATAAACTCTTCTGGAAACCTGCCTATGCTCTAAAGGCCACAGGCATTTTTATTCTATCTTTCATTATAAAAAGAAGATTGAGAAGTGACTCAATTATAATATATAAGCACCTTCATGGGAAGAAAATACAAGGTACTAGGGAGGTTTCTCTCCTAGCAGGGAAATGTATCAGAAGAACCAATGTCTGAAAACTGAAGTTGAAATTGGAAATAAAGCAGCTGTTTCAAAGTACCTGCTGGAACTCTGCTGGGATTTGTGATGGGCTCTGCCTGTCTTGGTGTTGCCATTTAGGCAGTTGGTCTGTCACCCGATGGCTCCTCCATGCCTGGGGAGGGGAATTGGGAAAAGGAAAGGAGACCTGTAGGTTGAAATAGAAACATATTTAATGAAATAATAATGATAAACCCCAGTATTAATAGCAATGTTAATACAAGCTACATGAAGTTATACTCAGCTGATATAGTTGTTACAATGAGCAGGGGAGTAGGCCTTGGGAGCAGAATAACAGGTGAGGCCCTCCAGGCATAGTGACCATTGAGGAAAGAGACTGTCCCTAGCAAACTCCCCAATTTATAGCGAGCGTGATGTTTATGGTATAGAATAATTCTGTTGGCCAGCTTGGGTCATCTGCCCTGGCTTTCATTCCCCTCAGCTTCTGCACCTGGTTAACTCAAAACTGCTGAAGACCTTGATCACTGCATACCTGTGTTGGTCGAAAACTAAAACAAAATGTCTTATCAGTTTTGTTTTCACTAAATCGAGTACTGTAATCTTTGCAGAAATGCAGCTTTCCTGAATAGAAAACTGATTCTACGATTCTAACCCAGCCAAACCAGGACACTTGCTGTCTTCAGACCATTGCAAGATGTCTCTGAACAGTATTATTTAGTTAAGAATAATGTTAATCAAAGTATAAGTATTAAATTTAATGCAAGGGTATCTGGGGGGTCTAGTAGCTTTTGCTGTGTGAGTTTGGATAGCTGATCTAATAGTTCATTCTTGCCTTAACATCTCCAGACCTATGTATTGTACTTCTTTGTCCATCACAGTTGAACTTCAAAAAGTATTTGGTGCTGCCTTGTGAGTGCAAGAGCAAATTACAGGCTCTTTGATTTTTCTAGCATTTTAGCTGCATAACAAAGCATTGTCCCAACCAAAAGAACACCTGCAACTAAAGAATTCAGTATTTATTTCCTCTCATTCCCAAATTATATTTGGTTGCTCCTATTATTACTACTTTAAGAGTTACTTTTCTCCAAAGTCTGAGTTTGTGCCATATTGCAAATACACTGCAGCTGTGTGTACTCGGTGGTGCCTGCCTTCAGCCTGGCCTTTTGCAAAAGGGACAGTGACTGCCTGTGCAAGCCCTTGGACAAGGGCAGGTTTGTCTTGCAGACCGCAGAGTGTCTGTAAGGACTGGAGCTCTGGAGTCTTGGCGAGAGGGAGCAAATCAAAGCATAGTGTAGGGCAATTTGAGGGAAGATCCGCTTCAATCATAGCTTACTATAGTGTTTCATAACAATAAAATGGGACACTGCTAACCAGTGAAAGCTTATTAGCTGGGTGGTTATTACATCATGCCTATACTGAAAATGAAAAGATCCTCTGCTATAGCTAAACTACTTCAGCGTGGCTTGAGTACAGCTCTACTCCTGCTGTGTGACTCTTCGGACCCAGCAAGCTGCACAAAGTGGTATTTGAATTCATCAGTATTGCAAAAGAACATTAAAGTTTAACAAGTACATTTAACTAAAAAATCTATATCTAAATAGCATGGAGGTAGTGATAAAAAGGAGGTAATTCAGGCTAAGATATTGCATTAACTTCCCTGTGAATGGACCTTTCAGACAGCGTGGAGCCGAGTTGAAGTCACTGAACTAATGCCAGTTTCTTTACTCAGAGCCCATGAAGCCTTGGTTTAGAGGCATCACAGCCTCCTCTTTGACTTTAACATGGGGTTTTTTTGACACATAAGTTAAAACAAACAAACAAAACTGATCAAAAAACCCTCCCCCCAAAAAATCCTGTTTCTTAGGCATTTTCCTTTGCTAGTACTGCAAAGGTAATTTGCTACTAGAATCACTTTTCTGGAAAGCTTTTTTCCACCCTAACAGGTCCATTGAACCTGGGAAAGAGCATGACCAACCATGTATTACTCCAACTTTACCAGTGACTTTTTTAAGGTTAGTTTCTATCTCTGTAATCAGTGAATTTTCTGTATCTTGGGTGGGGTACAAATTCTGAAATATTAGAAAAATACTAACTCCATGTAACTTTGCATGATTCCTTAAAAGTGCCTGCTGCAACAAGAATGTTAAAATCTGTCCACTGCTACCTTCCTCCCACCTCATGCTGAAACATCTCCAAAGTGCTAAAGGAACAAAGCCTAGATCCTTTGAATTGTTTAAATCATGGATGAAATTAAAGTGCTTAAATAATATTGTAGAGTACTTTGAAAATACCAAGTCACCCTCACCCACCACAGTCATTTGTCAGTTCTCCTATAAAAATTACTGAAAATCATTATTGCATGATTTATTTCCTTGGTAGTTCAAATAAAAATAAATATCAGACCCAAATTTCCTTAAAGCCTCTATTCCTCAGCTGTTTCAAAACTGAAAGTTGATAATGAAAGCTGCTGCCTGTCAGTTTAAAATCCCCTTTCCTATGCAAGCCAGGGATATGCAGCACTAGTGGTTGCTGTGGTGTGTGGGAGCGGGTGAAAGCTCCGAGCATGGCATCTGCATGGACTGTTCCTATCTAGCAGCTCTGTACTGCTGTGTTGCCACATGCTTTTCATCTCAAAAGCACTGCAGAATTGCAGGTGAGATATCATGGAGCAACTCCTCTTCTGTAAGAGCCTCCTATGTGGCTTCTGGATGATAGCAGGGTTGATAAGGAGGCTTGGCTATAAAGAACGGCTGGAGAAGGGTTTGTTGCTGCTCGGTGCTGCTGTTTGCAGCTGTGTGATGAATGGCACATCCTCCTCTGAGAGCAGGGAATCTGCAGATGTTTTCATCCAAGTCTCCAGCTACACAGGGCAGGGCAGATCTGGTTGGGCTATAAAGATCTGTGAGTGCTCTCTTTTGGGGACACATGGGTTAAAGCAGAGACTCAGAATAAAAGCCTGATTCCATTGAAAGGAGTGGCAAAACTCACATTTGCTCTGGATTGTCAGAATGATCTGTAGAGCCCCCTAAGATTTGAGCTCTGTTAATAATCATTACTTCTACATAAAAGTAAACTTCTATATTTAAAACTTATAACTTGGCAACCACAAAATGCACATGTCTATAATGAATAACCGTGTGAGCCCATTACTCCAGTTCTCCTCCATTCTCATCCCTTCCTGTGTTTTACCTGCTATTCATCTGTCTAAATTGTAGACTGTAAAGTCTTCTGGGCAGAGAGCATTTTTTCTGCTGGCAGAGCAAAGCACCTCTGTGGCTCTGTATTAAATAAGGCAAGTATTTTAAATGTGGGGAAACAAATATTCATGCATTTGACAATTTCAGAACATGAATGCAAGTGATCAGGCATGCGTGTCTAGAGATGTGCTTTCTACATACACATATTGTTTCCTTTTAAAGACATCTGCATCTACTGAATTCAGTCCAGAATTTGGCCTAGAAGTTTACTGTTATTATGCCTCGATTCAGCAAAGCGTG
>NW_010168859.1:53879-62176 GCF_000695765.1 Mesitornis unicolor
GATTAAGTATACACGTAAGTGCTTAGTTGGATGGAGGCCTTCTAGGTCTGTGAATTTGTGCTCTTGTAATTTTAAAACAAAACATATTATTGAAAGACTTCAGTTCCTTATGTTGTAACTTCCTCACTTATTTTGATTCATTATATATAAATGAATTCTAGATGCTTTTGAAAAAAAAATCAACATATACTGAAATATATAACGTATATTGTAAATTATACAATGTAAAAATAGTATCTGCTCTTCACTGAACTACGGTAATATCCTGTTTATCAGCATCACTTTCGTATGTAAACAGCAGCTCCCCTACCATGGCCCTCTCATGTCAAAAACTTGGTTTTTAGCCAAGAGCAAATGTGTCTGCTCCAAAGCTGAGGATTCTTCATGCACAATCAGCCCTACCTACTTTGCTTCCTGAGAATGGTAAGTGTTGCTGCATCTGCCCTTCACTGAGCTTCCACCACGGATCAAAAGTCTTGTTGAGTGGGTGCTCAGAAGTGCTGTCCTTCCAGTCCTGCCACCGTGGGAAAGGATGTTTTGGCTGTTAGTTGGGTTTTCCTTTGGGCTAGCTATAATTTTCCATGCAGATTTTAAACCATGGAGATGCCAGCTCAAGGATGTCTGCTACCTGTTGGTTTGCATGGTACTTTGAAACAGAAATGAGGTTGGCCAGGCAATAACTTTCTTGCAATGTAATGCAATAAATGTGTGTAAACAGACATAGATTAAGGCTCATCTTGTAAATTGATGTGGTGCCCAGTTCAGGTTGATTATAGTTTGTCTCCAAAACTATTAGTCAGCAAGATCAATTACATTTGATATGTTAAAGGATGTGGAAATATCTATTTATCTTTTGCATAGGAGTCTAATCAATCCTAATTTATTGTGTTGCAGAAAATCGGAACTATTTGCTCATGTGTCCTGAAACACAGACGGCTTCTTTGGAGGCATTCTTCTCTTTGGGGCTCACGACTGCTAGCCTAAGTGGCTGGGGTCATCTCACTGAGGTCAGCTCAAATATTTGTAGTTTACATCAGTCCACACAAAATATGCACTTAAAACATTTTTTTTTCTTCCTCTAAATAAAGATGACAAACATCTAATGGAAATCTTCAGGGGTCAGAAAATACAAAGCTAACTGGCTTTGTCACATTTTCTGTAGTAAGGATGCTGTGTGAATTCAACAGTGGTAAAAAGCGCTGGATTTGCACCACTGAGCCTAGAGACCTCCATTTTAAGCGCCACCTGCAGTGGTGGTTTATGAGATGAGGTTTGCTCTCCTAGAAGCTTTAATGAGACCACCCAGCCCCGATGACATATGCCATGGATTAAAATTCAGATGGTAATGATTTCTCACTATTACCAAGGCCAGATTTGATCTGATGATGCAAAAAAGAGTTCAAATTGTGCTATGAGTCTTCTAAGCCTAGAGTCTCCAGAGGAACTCTTTCTCAGATAAGTCAAATGAATTTTTCCTCCTTAAGGAGAGCCCATGATCATGTAAGTACTTCCAGTGAAGCCATGAGGACTGTCTCAGTAACTGGGATTACATGCTTAAGAAAGTGCATGCTGGAGTGAATCATAATAAGCTTTTGTTTTTTTAGCAGTAGACGTAGAGGATAGTGGTTTCTGACTTCCTTCGGTTTGTCATAGTCCTATCCCAGTTGCTTTCTTAAAAAAATAATGTAATCCTCAATACCATTTTGAATTTTACTGAGAGGAATTAAGCAACAGCGGTAGGATGTCAGGAATCCAAAGATGTCTTTAGCAATAAAATTAAGTGGTTTAGAATAGCACAAATGTCAAGCAGCAAAACAAAAGGTGAAATGAAAGGGAAGCTGGATGATAGGGAAACAGGTTTAAGCTTGTCAGGGAAATGTCTTGGTCTTATATGAGTGCATTTGTTAAAGTGTATAAATAAGAATATGTAAATATATGTAAATAGTTCCCTGAAGTGAATAAGAAATTACAATTAAAAGGATAGACAAAGTTATTAATTCAAAATAATGATAAACCCAACCTTTGTAGTTACAAGCTTTACTTCAGCCCCAGAAACTCAGGTAAAAAGTTTGGGAAGCAATTTAAGGCTGCTATGCTGCAGAAGAGAATCCACTTATTCAGAAGAAATGTCACTTTATCACTTTGAAACAAGACAGTGTGAAATACCCAATTAGCAGGCATGCCTCCTTTTGGGCCTTCACATTGGAAACCAAAGGAAGAGCTTTCTGAGAGTTTTAACAGTGTCAAACTGGCTGTCTCTGCTACAGCAAAAAATAATGGTGTGTAACCTGCTCTTGATCAATAATTAGCAGAAAAACATACCTAGTAACAGAGTCCTTAACAAGACTTCTGTTTGAGAATTCTTCATGGGTCTGACCCAGGTGGCTCATGCCTGGACCTGATGTACAACCTGTATTAAACACAATGTCATGGGCAAAGTCTTATTTTAGCTTGCAAAAGTGAAATGTAGACCTTCACACAAATTTTATGTGCTATCAGCTTCAGCTTGTCTGTGCAGCGTGTGTGTGCATGCTTGCTAGTTCCTATATTGAAGAGCGTTTGTGTGTCCAAACAGTAGAAAAGAAGCCGCACATCTGCAGTGGATAAGAGCTCTAAATTTGCTCCCTGGGTCTGTATACGGGCTGTTCTCGCTCTGCCATCTTCATCATCACTTTACCAAATGAGTACAGGAGTAAACAGTTTGGGAGAAAGGCATCCTTAATGTTGCAATCTTCTCTTTAATGGAAATACGAATTCGTTACTGTCTGTTTAACAAGCTAAAAGAACAAATTTCATAGCATCCCTCATAAAAATCTCAGAATTTGATTCTCTTTTCACTAATGCAGGTATAAATCACCACTGAAGTCAACAGAGTTATACCTGCTTTAATTCTGGGACATATGAGAGGAGATTGAGGCCCTTAAGGTATTCAGCTATCTAGGCTATCTTTACTAATACACTGCCACGATCAGAAAGCTCTCCTCCTTTACAGAGCAAAGATGAGGGGGAAAAGCAAAGTGACACTAATCTTTTCTGAGTCAGGCTTTCCTCTTGGGTGTGACTATATGCAGAAAAGCTGAGATTTCCAGGTGATACTAATCAAAGATGGCAGAAGCAACCACAAAGCATACAAATAAAGCATCCAACTTTCATGAATTCAACCAACCAGGGCAGCGCTCATGGTATAAAAGCTAGGATGCAGTCAGCTGGGTTGCTCTGAGGGCCCTGGAGCTTTATTGCATGATAGTAGCATAAAAGTAAATTATGTTATTATTATTAGCAAACACATAATAAGCTTAAAGCATAATGTGTACTAATAGTTGGCCATCTTGCATTCCAAAGATACCATGTATTTTACATGGATGTCTTTTGGATCAGGAGATAGAATCTCTATAGATGGTCCCACCAGAAAGCTTATAGTCTGTCGCAGGTTTTCTTAAATAGCTGCTCCCAGACACATGTAGTAATGTGTATACGTGTGTGCACACATATGGGCAATTTCTGACTATTTTCTGTATCTCGACTGAGTCCAATATGCAAACTCAGGCCCCTCATCATCAATCAAAGTAATGAAACATACTTTATGAAAAGGTTATCGAAGACTGGACCAGGCTGCCCAGAGAAATGGTTGAATCACCATCCTTGGATGTATTTAAAAGCCACCTAGATATGGTGCTCAGGAACATGGTTTAGAAGTGGGCATAGCAGAGTTAGATAATGGTTGGACTTGATAATCTTAGAGGTCTTTTCCAACCATAACGATTATATGATTCTGTTGATGGACTTTAGGTTCAGAAGCTTCAACCTTAATGTAACAGAAAGGCAAAGGAGAGAGTAAGCTGGTGACACTGAGCAAATAAATACTTAGCTGTCACATAGTGTCCCTAAAACTACATTTTAAGCATGAGTGAAGGTGTTTATGTAACTGAAAAATGAGCAGCATGTTGGTGTCATTCCTGAAGCCTCTTATCTTTCTCTAATGGGAAAAGGAGAGAGGAACATGCTAACGTCAGTATCGTGTGCTAATGTTTTGGACCAACAACCATTTAAAAAGCCTTACTTGTTCTATGCCTGGACAATGAAAGGCGTCTAGCACTTTGACTCCACTGTCATCATCCTAACACAAAAAATACTGGCTGTTTCAGACTGATTAGGCTGAAGGACATGCAGGCTTTGACCATGGTTCTGCAAGCATTGCTTAGTTTCACTCCTCCAAGTAGTTCCACTGAGCCCAGAGGGACTGGGTCTCCTTCCAGATTTACTGATGGAGGGAGACTCATGGCCATAATTTTTTGCAAGAGGAAGCTCCAAAAGGACATATCTGCAACCTTAAGAATATTCATTAGAAAGGTTAATAGTGGTCTTGTTCAGAATAAAACTTCTGGATAGGAAAAAATTCAATTATTGCTGGTGGAGCGGAGACAGTTATTCTTAAATATTTGCTGGTGCACTTCTGGCAAGTCACAGCAACAAAGAAAGGTTTTTAATCTTTAAAAGAAACTTAAGAGAGTCACTAAAAGTTCAAAATGAGCATGCAGATGGAGTGTAACAGCCAGAATTATGTAAAATTCTAAGACTGGCCTGGCATTATGGCATTTTGATTGAGTTAGCTTTAACATGAAAATACTAGGTTTTGTTGGGGTTTTTTTGTTCCAACTGCAGCAATATCTTCCATAAACTGTCCACTTGAATTAGTGCTATGCCTTGTTTTGAGTCCTGTAGTCAGCCATGTAGAAGGCAAGTTGTGTACAACCACAGTGATGTACTATGCTGTAACAGTTGTGGTTAAAAAAAAAAAGCCAAAACCAAACAAACCACTTGAAAACATTTAGGTTAGAGTTGGATCCAAGAAAAAATATGAACAGTTCTAGCATGTCCATTTCACACCAGAAGACTGAGTACGAAATTTTCCTAGAGCAGATCAGGGAGTCTGCTGTTGACCTGAGGAGTTCATTACCTATCAGACTGTCTCCATGTTCTGACAACAGAGGTGCTCTTTTTAGGTTGTGTCTTGTTTTCCAAAGATGCATTCCTCTCGTGCGAAGCCTGTCTCAGGATAACTTATTCTCCAACTTGATAATGATGAATTCCTTTTTTTCACTTTTCCCTGGTACCCACTTTCCAGACAGTTCAAATGCAACTGTTGTTCTTCGCATAGCTCTGCATCTATGTGCACACATGTGTGAGCTCCAAGGATGACCTGGTTCTTAATCCTCTTGTCCTCATCCATGAAGTTTTGTTGCAATCTCTGTTTTTAGACCTAAGTTTCTGGTCCTGTAAAAAAAGGTGTCATGGTTTCACCTTTGTTTCTCTCAGCAGATAGACTGACTGGGGCATGTGCTCCAATCTGTCTCCTTTTTTTTGTTCCCTCCTTGTTTTCCTTTACCCTTGTGCATGCCCTCTTCACAGAGTGGTGGTGAACAACATTTAAGGAGTACAGGAGAAGGCACAAAGTCCTCTGCCAACAGAGAATGTCTTTGAGTCAGAGCCTTGGTGTGAGGTTATTTGCAGCCGACTTAACTTTACCTCTCCAAAAGTTTGCTTCTAATCCTCTGTTCTCACAGGTAGAGCTGACCTGTTTATACCAAAACCAAAAATACGACACTGATTTCTCATTCTCAAAAGCTCATCCAATCTAGCTAGCTTGGGTTCTGATAGGAGCTCTGCCAGCCGCCACATCTTCGGCTACAGTACAGGCATATCTGCTGACTGCTAAGCCATTCATTTGGAAGAGAACATGTAAGCTTTGCTTATTTGCCTTTCCCTCAATTACAGAGTTCTCCAGATTTTTCCCCAAGGTTTTATGAAAATCATCTGGTAGTACATCTAAAAGATTTACTGTAGTAAACAAGTAAACAAAAATAGGCAGCTTAGAAGGCCAAAATTCAATTTTATTTATTTTGTATTCCATAGGGTTTAACTGGTGACAATGATTTTGTACAGGTTATAAGTGCACTAGAATGTGACCCAGAGACAGGCTTCGTGCTCCTCTTTGGCAAATGCTGTATCCCATCTGTTTGTCAGTATTAGAACATTTCTTCATTGGCAGATGAAAAACAAAATGTACAAAATGATCCAGTAAACTATTCCATACTACTGTCAGTACAACCAAACATATACAGTTGTTACTCTGATAATGATGTAGCCTCTTATTTTGGCCAACTGTCAGAAGTCTTCAATGCAATGCATTTAGTGACTAAATGGTATACTAGTGGCATGTGAAATGCTTAAGTCTTTGGAATAGGAAATGAGAAATGATTGCATGCCTTCTACTTAGAAAATAGTGTCTCATGACATAAAATTCCTACTCTGTGGCTCCTCCTGTTAGTTAAGTGCTTTTTTGTTATGTCAGCCAAAAAATCAAAATCTTAAATAAGATACGTACCTTTTAAAGATGAAATGGGATCAAACTAGAGCATTTAAAAATGACCTGTATTTGTAGTATCTCCTCTGTTAGCTGGAGAGAAGTTCAGAAGAGGTTCTAAGCAGGCTGAAAGGGAGTTATTTGCTATGAGTGTTTGGAAGGATTGCAAGATTTGTATAACCTATTTAAATGTGAGATATTCTTTTGCTGGCAAGTTATTTTCTGTTACAATATATAGATGTCTCTTGTCCATTCAGAGGATCCAGAATCCCTCGGTAACAAATATGTGCCAGAAATTTCAGCTAACTTTCAATTAATCTTGAAGATTATGGATGTAGTTATTTCATAAACCAAACTACCCAGCTGCAGTTGCAAATTTTTATTTGCAATACTGGAAGCTGTATTAAAGTCTGGCTAAAAGCTAACTTCCAGCTTGAGTAACCATGCTTTGAAAATTGTTTCTAAATTCCTCATCTGTAGAGCTTTAACAAACTCTTTAAGGGGGATGGGAACCTGGATTTTGAAAAGTGCACAGCACATACTATGTCACGTATATAACATAAACAGTTGTTTTGTGGTGTATACAGGGTTAGTTTTGCTCATGGAAAGGAAGTGTTAATGAAGCTATGTTGGCTGTCACCTCCTTATTTTCCATGTGCCTTAGCACAGTGTCCAGGAGGATCTGGTCCATGATCTTGCTGGGCACAGAGGTGAGTAGTTCCTTGAGTCTTCCTTTTGTGCCTTTAAAAAAAGTGTGGGTTATGTTTCCCATTTTCCAGTCAGTGGGAACTTCACTAGACTGCCACTTCTCAAATATGATGGATATTGGCTTAGCAAAGACATCTGCCAGTTGTCCCTCAGAACCTGCATATGCTTCTCACCACGGACTTGTGCACCTTCAGGTTCCTTAGATGGTCTTGAACCTGATCTTCCCCTGCACTGGGTGCTTCTTCATTCTCCCAGTCCTTGCCTTTGCCTTCTGCAACTTGGGTGGCGTGGTTTGAGCTCCTGCTAGTGAAGACTGAGGCAGAAAAGTCATTGAGTACCTCAAGTCTTCTCCATACCCTGAGTAATCGGGTCTCCTGTTTAATTCTGGAAAGGGCCCACATTTTCCCTACCCTTTCTTTTACCACTGGCATACCTATAGAAGCTTTTGTTGTTGCCCTTAATGTCTCCAGCCAGATTTAATTCTACCAGGGCCTTAGCTTTCCTAACCTGATCCGTGGCTGCTGGGACAACTCTGTATTCCTCCCAAGCTACCTGTCCTTGCTTCGACCCTCTGTAGGCTTCCTTTTTGTGGTGGTGGTGTTGTTTGTTTAGCATGTAGAAGTTAAAACACACCTGCTAGAACTGAAGCAGCCGATCAAGTACCATGTGAAGTTACTCAGGTTTTCAGCAGTGATGTGATCCAGCATGCCGTTAAGTGTGTCTCCATTCCATTATGCTCCAACATGTTACTCTGGATGTGTCTAATGTCATTCATATTAGCTAATGAATTTGCTGCAGTTAAATTGCTCCATGGTACTCCAGGAGTGTCTGTCAGGCACTTGCTTCCCATGCAGTAACTTCTCCATGTAGGCAAGCCCGAGTGCTGCTTTAAGTGATTTCAGTGAATCTAAAACTATTTTGCAATCCTTCAGGTCATGGCAACCTACTGTTTATTCACTGTCAGAGGTCCTGACAATGTAAACTCTACAGAGCAGGCATTATGAAATTATTGTGGCATCAACTCCCTCTTATGAAAGCTGTGCACTTCTGTGTTTACACATATCTAGGATTACTGTAGGCCGATCAAAACACTTTACAGGTGGTTCGATTTTCTGAACCTAAGGCCTACGCACCCTGGGCCTGCGCTTCAAACAAGACCAGGACTGAAGGTACCCACGAGAGCGGGCGCTGCCAGGCCCCGGCAGTGCCGAGCCCGGGCTGTGCC
>NW_010168860.1:0-10272 GCF_000695765.1 Mesitornis unicolor
TTTTTTTTTAATTTAAGTATCTGGATATTAGGGAAGTAGCTAAACTACATACAGCCAATCGAAGCACTCTACGTAATACTTGTACAGTACATCTTTTTTGTGTTTTTATTCCAGAAATATATTATATATATTATATATATAGGTATTTTTAACTAACTGGAATTTTAAACAGATGTTGAGCAGAAGTAAGGAAGCCTAAGGCAAGTCTAGATGTTTTCCTTCTATAGAGTCCAAACAGGGTGGAAAACGTGGATTTTCCTTCTCTCGCCCTGGGGAACAGATAGCTTGCTCCACAGCGACCAGTGCTGTGTCCTCCACCAGGTTGAGGTTCTGTTAGATTTCTGATATCGACTATTTCTGTCAGTCCTTGTTGATACTCTGTGCTGCAGCATAGCGGACCGGTGAGCGACACTTTAGCAATTTAAAAACCCACCAAAACACCCACTGATTCTGCCCGAGTGGTTTCACTTTGATGCTGTGGTTGGGTTGGTGGCGATTCCCAGATCTCGGGGTTCTGATCAGATCTGCAAAACGCATTTAAGGATTTATCAGGAGCCCAGGAGGCTCTGGCTGTGCAGTAATGGCACCTGTAAGTACTTGACCCCTCAGCAGAACCAGTTATCGTTATCTGAGTCTTATTAACAGACTAATAACGAGGTTAAGCTTCCCACCCCAGCGTAAGCTGAACAGGCTCCTGCCAGAGGTGCATTTCCCTGCAGTGGGGGTTCAACATCCGCATCCCTTTCTGTTAAACACAGCCTCACCAATGGACTCGGTTTAATTTTCATTTCAGGAGGGGTTGTGGTGCGTTGGTTCCCCCCTCTGACGTGGTTGCTCCACAGCTGCTCTTTCCACTTGGTCTGCATCAGCTGCGTTTGCTTTTTGTCTAAAAACCTGTCCATTTTCTCATCTCTCACGAGTTTCAAGCTAAAACCCAACCCCTCAGCACTTCTCCCCACCCCGTTCCCCTTGGGAAAGCTTTGCCTTGCTGTTTTGGGCAGGCGATGGCGAGGGTCCGCAGAGGAGCTGGACTCTCCTAATGAGTTATATTAGGTTTCTGTGTGCTTCCAGAAATGGTGGGACGCCGTCCTGAGATCCACGCAAGCACTGCCAAGCAGGAGCGCTGTCGGGATCTCTCTAATCTGGGTGCGTGTTTGCTCACATCTGTGCCATTAGTTGGACCATTTGCACTAAGAAGATTTTTCCTTTTGATGTCCCTTCCCCGCGTCCGTTCTGTTCCTTCCCACGCGACCGAAAGGTTTCCCTGCATCTTCGTTGAAACTGGTTTTTTGTCAGGATTTAAGCCCAGTAGTACCTCTTAACTCCCAGTGTCTGCTTGTTTCAGATTGCTAATGCTTTTTCAGTTTAAGGAGGAAAAAATAAAGTAAAACAAAATCAAATCAAAGGTAGCTTCAAACAGGAGGATGCCCTAAAAGACCAGGAATAATTTGGGCGCAGGTGACTCGGAGTCCTTTGCTTTGAAACAGCTGCAGGTACCGTGTGAGTTGAATGCGCTTCTCGCAGTTCACGTCGTTCCTTGGTGGGATTTCTGTCCGTATCGTGCTCTCCTTCAAACGCCTCATGCATGGAAATTCTTATTTGTGATCTATTTTTGTTTTATAAATAAAACCAGAGTCACTTCAGAATGAAGGATCCGAGCAGGAGATGGGATTTGAGATTCCTCACTGGAGACTTTCACAGGGAGCTGTTGCTAACGCTACCTTCTCTGTTTTTTGTTGGTGTTTTTTTTTAAACTACATGTGTATATAAGAGATCTTGTTTATTAGACTTGTAAGTAGACATGTGAAATGGCCTTAATTTAAAAATAACACGTCTGGATGCAACTGTCAAAATTAGGGACCATCTAGCGGAGAGAAATCCAGGTTTTGTTCCTTGCGTGCGGGCAAAGGGAGAAGGGGATGGGGAGGAGGAGGAGGATGGAGCAGGGCACGGCTGTGGGTGACGTGGTGAGCCCCAGAAAGCAGGGAAAAATCCCAGAGAGCAGATTTTAGTGCCGACCCATTGAGAACCAGAGCAGAGACCCCAGCAGCTCCTGTATCTTGCTACCCGAAAGACCAATTTCCTGATGGCGTCGTGCAGGAGCTGCGCTTGGAGAGGGCCTTTTCTCCCCTTCTCCCCTTACAATTCATGTTTTTGCCACGTGGGTATGCGTAAGGCTGAGTTTAAAGCAAAACCAATCTCTTAAGGTGTCAGATGTACACATGGAGTAGATCCCCAGTGTTTTCAGAACAAGTAATCGGATTTTATTTGAGAATTGAGTGGCACCGCTTCCATTTGAAGTTGTGCGTAAGGGCGAGAGCTGCTGGGAACGGCTGAGCCTTTGATGAGAGCAGAGAGGAAAAGATCACTTAGGAAAATAGAAAATAAGGTGTTTGTCACTTTTTCAGTTAAAAGCTGTTGCAAGCGTCCGGTGTCTCAAAGGGTCGCAGTCCAATCACCTGCAGAGTGAACCTACCTCTCCCTCCAACACGCGTTTTAACATGGATGTCTATAGATAAGGATAGATATTTTAATACGGATATCCGTATTTTAACGTTCCCAAGCCAGACTGTTGCGTTTGCCAATAAAAAGGGGAAATCGTAATCGGAATAAGCCCTCAGTGTGGGACACACTGTGATTCGCAGAGGCGAAGCAGAGCTCCGTGGCTGTACATAGCGTCCTGCATCCTCGCCCAAACCAGCGCTGGGGCCGCGGCTGCATGCACCCGGCTGCTCCTGCACCTCCCCAGGCCCTCCCTGCACAGAGGCGCTGCGGGGCTTTTCCCTTTTATTTTGGTTTTTAAGAAGAGGGGGGGAAAAGGTTTCCAGAAAGAGGCTGCAAATGGGGAATTATTTGTCCGTTTTCTTGCTTTCTTTTCAACTGACTTAATTGGGTTTTTAACGAGTGTGCCTGAGAAACCTGGCGCCGAGCCGTGCGACGAGAGCGCGTGAGGATGGAGAGCGAGAGCTGCCCTCTGAGCTGGCGTAAAGCAGCCGACAACTTAGCGAATTATTCAGACTTCCTGCAAAAACAAGGTCTTGACTTTGCTTGTTCGTAAAAGCTTGGATTTCTGTAGAAACAATAATTTAAGGCTTGAGCTCTGTCCCTTAAGGAGCATGGAAACCCTTTCTGTACCAGGAGGAAGAGGAAGCCCCCGCGTCGTCCCCGGGTCACCGCGCACGCTGTGCTTTCAGGAGAGAAACACACAAACCGGCGTTTATTCCTCTGAAAAACGGACCCCCCGTCACTGTGATGGCAATGTGAAAGCGCAGGTAGCCTTTGTTACGTGTGTATGTTCTTTTTAAAAAACAGCCCGGAAAAAAAAAAAAAAAGGAAATTATAAATTTGTAGTGTTCCTGTTCTTTGTATTTTTAGTTGCGTATTATTTATACTGCGCAGTGTAGGCATGGATTGCATGTCAGTTTTCTATGCGGGCACCATGACGACATTATAACTGTGTATTATAAATCATTTTTACCTTTTTAAACAGAACCATTGTGTGGAATTTCTATACTGCAAAACAAAACACTACATTACGTACTACTCTATTCATTTATGTTATTTATTTTGTTATTTTGTGGGGAGGGGCGGGGAGGAGGGGGGCGGTTTTACCTGTGGTGTACATTGCCTTATGTGGGCTTGACCAATTTTATCAAAATAAAGGCCTAAAGGGGTAACATCCGCTTGCTGTTTTCTTCAGTGAGTTGGCTGGCGGCTGCCGCAGCGGCAGCTCTGCAGCGGAGGGCGCAAGGGGAAGGAGAAACCTTAGCGTAGAGGAGCCGCCCGGACGGAAAACGCAGCCAAGTCATGAGTAAACTGCGAGTAAAAGGGACCCGTGTGGTGCCCGACCCCGTCACGGCCGTCCCTGTGTGCCCGATGGCTGCTGACCAAACTCCTGAGGACAGGCCCTGAAAATCTCCTCTCACACCGCCTCGTGTTGCTGAAAATGGGTGGTGCAGACGCCTGGGAGAGGATCCCGCAGCTCCTCACCTGCTGCAGGTTTTCTGCCTCTGAAATACCAAGCGTTTGGGTTTCTGAGGGTCGCAGGTACCGAGACCAAAGAGAAAAGAGCGAGCACAGGCGTTGACAGCCCCTTTTTTCCAGTTAAGATGCATCGGGGCCGTAGTGTTTGGTTTGGGTCATCTTGGTTCTTTTTACTTTACGTTTTGCTGGTGGGCAGCCACAGGAGACTGAAGTAAATGCTCCGTGTTGGGTTTTCTGGTGTGCGTTTCCCAGTGATCCCAGTTGGTGTTTTCTGGTGTATCCGAAGGTCCTGTTCTGTTGCTTGTGTTTTAATTTAGTAATCGGTTCAGCTTTAAGGCGACGTAATTTGGAGCAGAAACCCACGTGGCACAGCAACACATCTTTTATTGAAGAGAACAAGGGGGAAATGCTGGAGGTTCTGGACCCGTCCCCAGGATTTGCTGTCACCGTGGACCTTGGTAGATCACCAGTGTCGGTGCGGCTGTCGGGAACTGGTGGCTTGGGTTTGAGTTGACCTGGTTACCATGAGTTTACCTGGTTGGTTTGAGTTGACCTGGGTTGATGTGGTCGCTCGTACCCATTTCCAATGCTGAAACTCGGGGCGTTGGGAGAGAGCAAAGCCCTGAGGCATCGCTGGCTCCAGGGGCAGCAGCGGCTCTGGGGCCTCATCGCTGCGGTGTCTTTGTATTCCTGAAATGCTCCGATTGCCCCGGTATCGCTGTCACCGCTGTCACCCATGCGAGACTGCGCTGAGCAGTGACAATACGTGAGGTGTTTTCTCGCAGCGTGATGATAGGATGGAGGTGAGTTTATACAACTTTCCTCCTTCATTTTGCCTGTACCGGCTTCCAGATACCGGCTGTTTCTTTATTTCTACATCTCCAGACAGCATTTGCTCTCGGAGGCAGTCGCTGTGTTCAGGAAAGAGCGATAACGCTCTCGGCAGAAAACCAAGCCCTGGCGTTTGCGGGACTGCTCAGCATTGGGGACAAATCGCGTTTCGCTGCGTCGCGTTGCTGCGAGGTCACTGGGTGCCGGGGTTGGCTTTGGTGGCTCTGAGCTCCAACTCCTCCACGGTTTTTATTGGATTTAGTGACAGCTTCGGGCAGAGGAAGCTTTAAAATCTGTGGGGGGCGGCGCCCTGTCCTGCGACTCAGCTGGGAGGTTTTTCATTGCGGTTGAGATTTTAATCGAGGAAAAGGCAGTTACAGGGAAATGTTCGTTTTCTCCCTGGGAATGTTATTCTCTACCAGACCCAAATTTTAGTAAATCTTTAAAGATCAGTCTGGAACCTGTGTGGGTTCACCCACCCTTCATTTCTTCCCTTGGATGTGCAATAGCGGTGGTTTTAGGACTGCGAGGGGGGGTCTCTGTGGATAAATCTCACATAAGAATGAGTTTCTGCAGTGGTGGAGCAGTTGGTATTTCCTTCCAAAATTTTTCAAGCTGATAGAAACGGAGCTGAATTTTAGCCCACCAAGGGCAGTTTTTTAATTCACCAAAATCTCTGGCTGTTTGTCCCGAAAGCAAAGCGAGCAATCTCAGAAATCCCTGCGTACGTGTAGCACCACACGCCTGTGTTTGGAAGGAGAAGACGAAGCTTGGCTCAACTTTGGAATTTCTAAGATATTAAACATAGAGAAGATAAATAGGTAAGGCTTCTGTTCTTGAGGAGTAGATGATGAATATAGAAGTTATGTGATAATATTTGGGGGAGGGCTAGGACTTGCTTAAACGAAATGTTCTTTACTTGCTGGGCCCTGAATATCCGTGGCATGAGCGTCGGTAAGTTCATAAATACCCCGTATGCACACCCACTGGGGTGCGGGCAGCGGTGTCCGGCGTAGCTGTTAAACCCCTGCGTTTCAGTCAGCTACTGGTTAATAAGGCGGTCGATGGCGAGGTTTTCTTCTGGGGAGGAATTAGAACTTTTAGCGACTTCTGACCCAAGCGGAGCCCCTGTCCGTGGATTCCTTGCAGGAGAAGGGGGAGTGAAAGGTGTTGGGACGTACGAAGGGGAAGTTGGATTTGAACAGAATTCACTCCGGTTGCTTTTGGCAGCTCCTCTCCCAGACCGGCAGCTAAAACCACCTCTGAGCTGGGGAGAAATGTCACTTATGCATTTTCAGAAACAGTCTCGTGTGCTGTTCTGTGCAAGCCGACCTTTTTCTATTCAAAGAATCGTGGATTATTTCACTGATATATGCAATCCTACACTCAGCTACGGCGTCGGTGGCACAGGAACTCTGGAAAAGTTGTCCCTCCGACATAAGAGTTTTATTTATTGTGTTTTTCTATAGGCAAAGTGGAAAACTGAAGTTGGCTTTAAGTGTTTGCAATCTGAGAAACGATGTGAAAAAGCAGCTCAACTAAATGTACATTCTTTCCAATATTTTCTTTTTTGTGTGAAGGCTTTTGTCTTTGTATCTTTGCATTATTTGTAAATGAAATGTAATAAAAGTTCAAATGTTTTTGTCTCTGGCTGCTCAGCTTTTTCTTAGTTTTGTGTTTGTGTGTTTGCTTTTTGACTGAGGGGTTTCAGTGCTCAAATATTGGTGTTTTCTGTGCTTGTGCTCAGAAACAAACAGCAGAATCAGATTATTCTGGTTAGCTGTGAAAACTGAACTCCCTATTTCTATGCACTGAAAAGGTGCAAAGTCTTGTGGTAACTCCCGAAATGTAAACTCTCCTCAGAAGTTGTGGTGTCTCGTAGTGACGGTGGTGCCCGTCTGTGCCGAAATCAAAGCCTGTTTCTGGTTACTGCAGAGCTGTGGAGCTTGCAGGGGTGAAGAGTCTGTCCGTCCGTCTGTCTTGCTGGGTTTTTAAAAGAGAAAATAAGTGTAAATGTCCAGTGTTGCCTAATGAGGTTGTCTTCCATGCGGGCTTTAATTGG
Organism: Mesitornis unicolor; assembly: GCF_000695765.1. Lineage (NCBI taxonomy): Eukaryota > Metazoa > Chordata > Aves > Mesitornithiformes > Mesitornithidae > Mesitornis > Mesitornis unicolor. The sequence goes on from NW_010168860.1 coordinate 6,878, forward strand.
GTGTAGCTTTCAGCGCAATAAATGGGGCGTCAGGTTGGGCGTCGAGGGTGGCAGAGGCAGTTTGGTGTTGCTGGGACAGAACAGCACCGCCCGCAGCAGGAGCAGTTCTTTCATAGTGCTTTGGGGTGGAATTCATCGTCTTCTGGTGCTGTTTTGTGTTGGTCTGTGGGAAGGGCTGACCTGCAGCCAATTCTGACCTGGGGGACGGGGGTGCTGGGGAGGAAGCTGTGGTTCTGGTTGAGTGTTTTGTGTGAAGCGTAACTAAGTGCATCCATGGCAAGGCTGAGTGAGCGCACCTGGCTTCCAGTGAGCAGCGCAAGCGAAAGGCATTAATTTCTGCTCTCAGCTGGGAAGCAGCCCCATCTCAGCCACATCCGCTTTGGAATCGGTTTCTTAGCAGCTTTATAAGGTCCCCTCAGTACTTAAAGCCATTTTGTACCGGGGATGTGGTGCTTTGCGCTGCCTCAGCTGCGCTTTTTCCTGCTGGGGAAAGAAATCCTAGTGGCTGTTTTCATGAGCATTGGATGGTGAAGGGAGATGTTGCTCAGCGCTGCGATGCAGTGTCTAAATGAGCCCATTAGCCAAACAAGTGTCTCCCAGCAGAGCTCTGCTTGCTGCTGCCTCCAGAATGTGAAATGCATATTTCCTCTCCAGGAAGTGTTTTGGAGAGGATCTGCCTTTCCAATGAAATCACAAGCAAGTTTCAGGATCATGCGAATGCTTACCTGAAGCATCCTGCAAAATTTGGCTTTTATTGTCTCTAGGCAGACCGGGAAGCTGCTGGGTTCTTGTTTGCCTGGAAGGGATTGGGATCACAGCAGCGCAGGGTTTCAGCCTCTCCAGGTTGATGATGACAGAAACCCTCTGCTGCTGCTCCAGCCCTCATTTGTCGCTCTAAGACTACCTTACCTTACAAGACCCGGGTAGGGGTCTTTAATTAGAGAGGGGTTCTTGAAAGAAAAAGGGTCCCTGTGCGTTTGTACTGCTAACGAAGTTAGCAGCTGAGGGCTCTCCTGCAGCACCACTGCTGTCAGCTTTTGAGGGTTTCTTTGTTACCCTTCTGTATCGGAAAAGTTTCAGAACAGGAGAAAATACAACATGCACATGACCAAGGAGAAGTCTGTTATTTATTATCCAACATTCCAGAACAAAGATACTCTCCTTAAAGTGCTTTTTTTTTAAATGTTTTGTGAGCAATTTGTACATAGGCTGCTCTCCGTGTCCTTTTCAGACTGGGTTTGCTTTGCAGTAGGTCTTGAAAAGGATCTCGCCATTCACACTTGAGAGCCTTTGGGAAAAGATTCCTGGGAATCATCCACACTAAACTTACTCAGAGAATTCCAGCTACTGCAGGTAGTGTCTCTGCACATCTTTTTCCGTGAGTTTTTCGTAGCGTTTAAAAAAAGTTGCTGTTGTAGAAAGGTGCCAGATAATGCAGTGACACTGGGTCCTGTGCAGAGGGCAGTGGTACGTTACAGTTCATTACACCAGAGCAATAGTGGGGCAGCTGAGCACGGTTTTTAAAGCAAGTTTGGCTGGACAGATGTTGAACTCAAGTTTAGTCTTGCTGAGCTCTAAATGTTTCGTAGTCTTCTGGAATGGTGTCTGAGGAGGAGATTAAAGCAAACACAGATTAGAACCAGAAACGAAAAGTAGAATAAGCTGCTGTGTGACATCCCATTAGGCTATCTGAGAACAAATTAACATCTTGAAGGCAAAATGGCACAGATTTCTGATTTGACTTTCAAACCGAACTCACCGTTGCAGCGGTAACGCAGGTTTGACCAAATGATGTTCTCCTGGGAGAAGCAGAAGACTCCCAGGCGCCCTCCTCGCATGGTTGTGTCAAGGACAACTCCAGTGTCTGCTACGACTTCAGGGCCTTCGTAGAAGCGAGCTCTAGAGGAGAACAAGCACAGGCAGGACGTGAGCACCAGCCCAGTACCCCCTGTAGACGTTGTTCCTTGGTCGCTCTCCCTCCTCTTTACCACTGCACTAGAGGAGCTGGTTTTGTGTGTTAAACTTCCACTCGGCTGTGCGGAGCAGATGTGAAGCCCTCACCTGATGTACCCGACCTGAGGCCGATGCTGCAGGAACCAGCGGTAGGACGTCTTGTCCTTCCAGCCCGAATTGCGAGGGTCTTTCCACAGCAGCTTGACCTGGTCCGTGGTGTCCCCAGTGTGCCAGAGAGAATTGCGGAGGTACTCACCAGGGCCTGTCTTAGACTTCACTGCCTAATGCAGAAAAAAGACTGTTAAAATGTGTGGATACTGCGCTGACTGAACATCTCTGCCTGTTCCTCTGTACGTGTTCGAGCAGCTCAGCTAAGAACAAGGCCAAAACCCACCACTGAATTCTGTTTTGATGGTGTCTTTACCTTCAGCTGAATTCCAGGTTCTGCCACTGCTCGGAAGGGATTTGCCTGCCAATACGTCTGCTCCATCTGCTTCCACATCACCACGTAGAAGCTAGAACTGTCCTGGTAGCCAAATATGAAGCCAGCGTAGTCATCATCGGTGGCAGTGTTGACGTGGAACGTGCCCTCGAAGTCCACGCCATTGAATGCCGTGTAACCTGGTAGGAAAGCAAATGCTCTGTATTTGCAAAGACAAAATGTAGATCCGTTTCTTTATGGATTCAGATTGGGGAGAGGGACTTTGCTAAGCCAAAGCTGAAGACTCCAACTGCTACAGTTTTTTTCCCCGTAGGTGGCTGGAATCATTAAGTAGGTTCTGAAACACTTGTAAAAGCTGCACTGAGAAGGACGCAGTTAACGAGTGATAATTTTCCAATAGGACAGAATTAAATGCCTCACCTACAGCCAGGCCAGGATCACTGTTCATGGTCTGGACGATTTCCATGCCCTGAGAAAGATGAAGGTTGACTTGTTAGTAAAGCTCCAAATGAACGGACTTTACTGTTAAGTGATCGGGAAGGGGGGGCTGAGACTCCACAGTTAGGACGTTACCGTTAAGCCCGCAGTGTCTTTTGATGAAAACCACATCCAGTTTGGCACAGGCTTAGTCCCACCTGACCCACCAAGCTGTCCTGGAGCAGTCTCCTACCTGGTTGAGGACGATCCAGTTGGGGTCAATCTGAGCATCGCCCTCGGGGTCCAGCACAACTGTCTGGAAAGCTCTGAAGTCTGTGAGCGTCACCTCTGCGTTCTCCGGGCACACATCAATCCTGTCGATCACCATGTCTCGGTCAAAGTCATCTTCACAAAGGTTTCCCACACCATCACCTGGAGCATGATAGAAGAAAAGGGGTCACAGACGTTCACTGATTTCTCCTACCCTGTGCACCTGAGTTTTACTCAGCTGGCCTTTGGCTAGCACAGTTAAAGGCAGCCATGTCTATGCAAGGTTACGAGGTGTTCAGAGCACTGCTACGCT
>NW_010168860.1:10303-20314 GCF_000695765.1 Mesitornis unicolor
GCTGCAAAGAAACCCTGAAATCCTCACAGAGGTGCTGTGAACAGAAGAAACACCTCAAATTGTAGCTACTTCTGGAAGAGAACTTTGCCCAAATGCGGTCCTGATGTTGGGGTTATTTGAGGTCTGAAAGTGATGTAAGACATCACTGGGGAGATCTTGTGTCCTGTTACCTCTAGAGGTCAAACTGATACGGACTGACCACCAGGAATGGAAGATCCCCACAGAGCTAATGTCCAGCCCTCTCCCTCACCGTCCAAGTCCTCCTGGCCAGGGTTAGGGACAAGCCGACAGTTGTCGGGGCCCGGAGGTTTCTCGTCTGGAATCCCATCGTTGTCATCGTCATCGTCGCATTCATCTCCCATCCCATCGTTGTCTGTGTCCACCTGGGAGCTGTTGGGCACTGACGGGCAGTTATCCCGGGTATCCTGGTGGCCGTCCCCGTCACTGGTGGAGAAAATCGCAGGTAAAGGTTATCCACTGATGTGGGTTTTAAAATGAGCACGCCACACATTGTTAGGAGCTGGGATCCTCAACAAGATCAGCAGAAGTCGGTGATTTTGGCCTTACGAAGCCTTAAGCTATTAGTTACACTTGCTTTTCTGAGGGCTGAAGAAATTCCCAAAAAGACAGAGGTTAAGGCCAAGTTGGGTTGTCATGGAGTCGCCTTCCCTACTCCCCATCCCCAAGACTTCATGCATCCTAAGTACAATTTTTACAGGAAGCTCTCACCTGTCCTGGTTGGTGTCACAGACATCCCCCACTAGATCATGATCGGTGTCTTTCTAGTAAAAAGAAAGCAATAATAATTTAATAAAGCAGTAAAAATAACTTTCCGTAGATCAAGAGGAGGATTAGGCAATAAAGAGAACAAAGAGAGGGGTTAGCCTAGATCATTCTGGGTGAAAACAGCTGACGATAGTGGGAGAGTTCCTCCTGCTGTATTTACAACTTACCCCTGACTTTTACTGCAGAATGGCAGCTAAAATCTGCAAGTGGTGATTTTGGGGAGCTACCAGGTGTGCCTGCCTTAGGCAGGTAACACGAGCACTGTCTTGAGTGAGAGAAATGAACCCATACCACAGCAGAGCTGTGAGTGCTCGCTCACCTGGTCAGGGTTGCTGACTGTTGGACAGCTGTCGCACACATCGCCTACTCCATCTCTGTCGGTGTCTTTTTGGTCAGGGTTGGGAACTCTTTTGCAGTTGTCCATTGGGTTTTTGATCCCTGAAAAATAGGCAAAGTGGACCCTTCAAGGCAACAGGGCTACTACACTCTATGCAGCAAGATCTCTTTTGGATGTAAGAGATGGCAAAACCCTAGGGCAGCTGAATTAAAGCAGCAGTTTCAGGTTTTGTGTACATTTTACACACGTTTAATGTAAGGTACATCCTAGCAGCAATGGAGGAAAAGATATCAGCAGCAACTGATTTTAAAAACATGCTCCAGACTGCATTGTGATGGATGTTTGCACTTGAACCTAAGAGGAAATGTCCTTAACCACATTGCTCAGAGAAAGCTAAAGAATGTGGCTCCACACTGGCATCGTATCAGTGCAGGAGCAAGTGGCTGAATGCATGAAGCTGATGCTGTCTGGTTCCCTAAACCATGACAGAGTCTTTTTGCTCTAAAGTAGACATCTGTATAATTATAAAATAAGTCGAGGTTAATCTTGGCTATTTGAGATGGAAGATTTAGACAGCGCCTTTCCAAGGCCTGAGACAGGACAGGAACAATCTAATTTACAACCTGTGTGACTTCACTTCCCACTTCTCTGTGTTCACCCACACCACCAGCACATCGTGCCAGCAGGGAGCTGCTTGGCAGGATGCAGCCAGACCCAGACAGCACTGGATGCACTGGAAATACTCCATAAATAAATACGTATGTCTGAGGCCAGCAGCAGTTGTGATTTCTGGCTTTTCAAAGCCAGCTTTGTGCAAATACAGCATCATTAGCACACAGACTGTTCCTAAAGCCAGCCAGGTTTTTCCCCTGAGAAAACAGCCCTGACAAATGCTGCCTTGAGCCAGTAGCTGCTAACGACTTGGATATCCCCATACTTCTTAGTGAGTTTAAATTGCAGCAGAAAGCAGTGTCCTTGTCTGGACCAAGGTCAGGTTGTACGGTACATCTTTCTGTCTTAAGTCTGACACAGGTTTGATGTGATTGCACATGATAAGAGTGCTAATAAAAACACTTAGCACCATCCTGAAGACAGATCTTTAACCCCTACAGGAGCTGACCTGTGAAGGATGCTGGCTCCACTGCTCATCTGGGCATCTTAAAAACTGAGCTGTGCTTCATCCCATCAGAAATTAGTTCTGCTCCTGCAAAGCTCAAGCCTCTGAGGGCTGATGCCTGCCGTGAGGACCTGTAGCTGTGTGTTGAATAACTTTCTGGTTCTTAGCTTGGTATCTGTGCACCTCTCTGCTCTCCAGCTGCTCTTACCATCTCCGTCCATGTCATCGTCACACTCATCTCCCTTCCCATCACCATCAATGTCCCGCTGGTCGTTGTTCTTCACTTGGCGACAGTTATCACAGGCATCGCCGAAGTTATCCTTGTCTGCGTTGCGCTGGTCTGCGTTGCGCGTGTACACGCAGTTGTCCTGCGGGTGAGAGGGGAAACCGAGCATGCAGAGAAAGACAGAAGTTGTGAGGTGTGTGACCAGCTGCAGCCAGTCTTGGCTTCCTCTATTCAGCCTCGTCACTGCCTGTTCAGAGAACACTAGCAGGCCCTGAAGATATCTCCAACCAGATGAGAGACTCCCTAACTCTGTGTGGACCATGATTTGAAAAGCCCCTTTGGTGCCATGATATTCTCTCCTGTCTATTTGTTTTTAGTCTTCAGACCATCCAGATTAAAAGGAAACATTGCATGCTGTGACCTGCAGGTTCTCTAAATTCACATTAAAGGTGGAGGCAGTTCCTTTGCAGGACCTTAAGTACATTTAGGGATGGCAGGACTTAAGCATTAGAATTCAAACCTCAGCATTTAATATCCCGTCTCCGTCAGCGTCATCGTCACAAGCATCTCCAATTCCGTCCCTGTCTGCATCTTCCTGGCCAGAGTTGGGGACAGTCACGCAGTTATCCTGAAAGAAAAGCGACAACGGGCCTGCTCGCGAGCTGTGCGTGTCACTTAGCTGAGTTCTGGAGGGTGGGCAGGGCCTTGCAGCACCCAGGGCCTCCACTCAAGTCAGAATTGCCCAGTTTTGGGTAGATGCTGCTCTGACACGCTGTTTCCAGCTAAATGTGAGATGACTGCATTGTACCTTGCGGCATTTTTTGTCAGAGCAGCGTTGCTTCTCATCAGGGACTCCATCAATGTCCGTGTCCTTCCCGCAGACATAGCCATTCCCTGCCCACCCCACGAGGCACTGCAAGAGAGCAGATAAAGAAAATGAGGCCTCTGGTGACTCCCCTGATGGCCTTATGCCTCCAAAATTGAAGGCTTTACATGAGAACCAGCACAAAACATTGCAAGTCCAGGTACACAATACTCTACAGGAAAAATACTGTCTGGAAGAAACAGTTATGCTGTAAATAGCATTTTAAATCGCTCACATACAAGCTCTTCACGTGTTCCTGAGATTACAAAGACAGATGCAGCAGCAAAACGTTTTGGCTCCAGCAAGTTGCTGAATGGTGCCTCTCCCTGCTCTGCTGCGTGTTATGCTTCACCACTGACAAATCTGTGGTGCTTCAGGCAAACAAGCAGCAGTGGATCTGAGGTGCCAGGAGCAGTTCGTTTCTCCAGAGGGCACGAAAGAGATGCTGCCTGGCGCAGGTGTGAATGGAGAGCAGGGCTGTGTCGGGAAGGCAAGCTCTCCAGGAGAGGGCAGTGGCAGACCCAGGAGAGCAAGCACAGTGCAAGGCAAACCAGAGCGCACAGACCTCAGTCGCAGGGAGGTTTGGGCCTTACCACGCAGGAGATGGACCCGTCGCGCTCCACGACACACTGCGCTTTCTCGTGGCATGGGTTGGCTTCGCCATTAGGGCAGCGTCTCACGACCTGGCTCTTGCAGCCGGTGACTTGATCCCCAACAAAGCCGGGTTTACAAGCCCCGCACTTGTAGGATCCCTGCAAGAAAAAGTGATAGGGAATTAAGTCTGACGTGAGTCCTGGCAAACCTTTGCTGTAACCTTCCTCAGCAGCTGCATTGCCACAGCTTACAGAGGCCCCAGCGCCTGGGGAAGAGGGAGCCACGTGAGGGTTTTTCAGTAATGCTTACCCGTGTATTGATGCAGATGGAGTTTGGGACACAATTTCTGGCAGCACCTGTCTCACATTCATTGATGTCAGTACAAACCTGCCCAGGAGGAAGAAAACTGATGTTAACTTCGCCCTCAAGTAGATACCACATCGGATTACAGAACTGGGGCACCACCAAATGCAGAAGCAAAGCCCCAGACACACCTTACTAGGACCCATGGCTCAAAGTTTTCCTTCAGACAAGCTTGAGCCAGATCCCAGCAACACTCCTTGACCCCAGGCAAGCTGCTCACCCTCTACAGAGTCACCAGAGATTTTAGCCTGGCAAAATAGCTTAGCTCTGAGCTGAGCTGTCAGAGTATCTCCTTACTGTAAAAGGATAGAAGAGAGTCAATGGAGCAAGAAGGTCAAAGACTGCGTCCTATGACCACCTAGCAGCTCTCTAAATAACACAAGCCACATGCTGTTCCTGCTTTTGGCAACGTATTCTTATAAACCATGCTAAGACCAGGTGAGTTTGGGTTTTATTATTATTTTAATCTGTCTGTAGCTGTCAGGGAAACAGCAGGGGCAGCAGCTGCATCAACTCTTCTGTGTCCTAGGAGGAAGGAGTTAATGGCTTCTGGGCCTTACCTGTTTGTTGGCCCTGGCATAAGCAAGTCCAACGCCTTCGACCATTTGGCCGGTGAAGCCGGGAGGGCAGGGATCACAGCGGAAGCCAGGGTTGGTGTTAATGCACTGCACCTTCGGGAAGCAGGGGTTTGCGTTGCACTGTGAACAGGACAGAGGTGGTGCGGAGCTGTGAGCTCGCTCGAGGCCAGCTGTGAAGACAGCTCTCAAAGCCAGCCTCGCTGGGTGAGATCCAGCTATTGTACTTGGCTTTTTAAATAATAAACAAAAAATGTATAGAAGTTTCTGGCTTTCCTTGCAAGTGGAAAATGCAGCTTCCCCATCTCAGTTGTTCTCCCAAGTCTCAATATGTGCAGACAAATAAAACAAATCCACTTTCAGGACTAATTCTTCTTAGGTGACATCAAATGCCCAGGCAAAAAACTGGCTCCACTGCACACTTTCCTTCCTGGCAGTCTCTGAATCCAGAGGACTGGGTAATTTCTTAAGCTGGTTTTGAAAGACAAAAGCAGTTGTTTGTTTACTACTCTGGGAAGCAACTGTCTTTCCAAAGTTGCTATTAGTGGTTGCTTTATTTTCTCCAACACTTTATTATTTTCACTGAATTCTCTACTGGCAGATGCATTACATTAATACAGCAGTTCCCACGTTTTGGTGACTAACAGAGTATCATCAATCTCAAAAATCTCTCATCAATCCTTTTAACTTCAGGTTTTTAAGCTGTAATGCTGTAGAAGTGATATGGCTTTGCCAGACACAGTTGCTTGGTTGACTAATCAGTGAGCATAGGACTCTGCTTTGGGAACCACAGACCTAAGGAGTCTTATGGACAAACAGATTTAATGGCTGAGTAAGGATTTGATACACACAGCGAAGTAAACGTGGTGGAATGCCACACTGGCTAAAAAAAAATAAATTAAACCGCATCTGCCTAGCAAGGTTTGATTTAAAGGCAGAAGTAAAGCAATATGAGCAGTGTGGTCAGATTTATTGTATAAAAGACTCTTCAGGAAACACTTGATTCTGTTCCACACATAATAAATCTTACCTCTAACAACTCATCGGCCATTAGCTCAAAAGATTGTAAGACCAACAGAGACTGTTCTGATCTTCCAAACTCACCTTCCTGTGTGGTACAAACCAAAAGATTTCTTTTTTCTGAGCCTGTGTAGCTTTTAGAAAGAAATACCTAACTAGGCTGGATATAAAACCCACACGGAGCAGAGCTTAAGGGAGGGTGAGATACAGACTTCTTCCAGTGAAATCATGTTTCTCTTGAACTTCAGCTCCTCGGGGAACTGCAAGACATCTTTACAACCCACAACACTCCAAGAAAAAGGAGCCAGTTTTGGAACTCCCAGCCTGCCCTCCTTGCTTTTTACCTCATTGATATCCGTGCACTGGGTCCCATTGCCAGAATAACCTGGGGGACAGGGTCCACAGCGGAAGCCGGTGCCGGTGTCCATGCAGGCCACACCAGGGAAGCAGGGGTTTGGGAGGCATCGGTTAAACTGCGTCACGGTGATGACAGGGCCCGTCACCTCGGTGTGCATGCCTGGGGACAAGAGGAAGGTTAGGAACAGAGATTATCATCAGGCAGTCCCGTTGTCTCAGAAGGTATCAGTGTGCTTCATGCACAGGACAATTCCTTGCATCCTGAGGGTTGAGCAGTTGCAGCTCTATTTTGTAAATGGAGAAAAACGAAGCCAGAAGCAGCAGCTTGACACATTTCTGAGTCAGAGCAGACATAAAATAAATAAGAAAGCCCAGAAGTCTTAGCTCCCAGTCCAAAACTCTCGTCATGCTACCCTCCTTTTTGGAGTAATGCCCTTGGTTTTGGAGTTTCACAGAGATCAGTGCTCCCCCTGGTTCCTCTACAGCTGCACCCCACTGGCGGCATGGACTCAGACACCCGGCTAAAGCAGAACCCACACAGCACAGGCTTAATAAACCTGGGATGTGTTGTAGAAGGCCATCAGCCAAAACCTCTGCTGTAGAAGGAAGCCATAATAAACAGGTCAGCTTGGTTTGCAGCAAAATCGCCAAATGCCAGGTTTTTGTCCTTATCCTCATGACCCGACCCATGGCACAAGGGAACTCGCAAAATTAATCTGTATGGGACACAGAACTTCACTGAAGGCCAGCGCGAGGCTATGAATAAACTTTCCCAAATACTAATGTCTCCCACACCCACTACCCTAAGTGGCAAGGGCTCTTTTTGCTCCTGCTTTCTCCAGCCTAAAAGCCCAAACTAAAAAATCTGAAACAAAACAAATCAAAGAACAAAACTCTACCACCACCACCAGCAAAATCCTCACTAAAAACAAGACCTCTCTTCTTTCTGAGAAATAATGAGAAGCACACGCCGGCTGTGAGTCGCGTTTTTCAATGCATGATTAAAAGAGGCTCAGATTCTGCAGCAAGGCGTACAGAAGGAGAACGCATATAAAGTGGAATGGCAACTGGGGAAGGCAGAAATCAAGTAACAGAGAAAAAGTTCAGGACAGTTTTATGAGCAAATTATTAAAACAATTGTGTGGATGAATGCATTTCTGTACTGCAGGTCCCAGAAGCTTTGGTTAATCTCTTTTCCAGCAGAAGTACAATCTCTCCAAGTGCAGAAATGGTTCTTGCTCCACCCTTGGAGTGCACTGGCAAATAAGAGAGCATCTCCAAGAACCCTGCTTTCTGTAAGCCAGACATACTGCAAGTAAGTTCCAGTCTAGAATAAAAAACATGTACTGGGGAGCAGAGGGCAAGATTTATATGGGAAAATTTATAACCCCCATTTCCTGAATCTTCTGTAAACAACCCCTGTGCTTGGATGGTGGCAGCCGGAGGATGGAAGCAGAGCAGAGCGGTGCCTCTTGGGGGTGATGTTCTCTTCCACTTGCAGCTCGGAGTAGCCAACTCCATCCCACCGGATACCCAGCATGTGTTCCCAGGCAGTTTTAACACTGGCCGTGGGCTGGGTTACTGGGAGATGTGGCTGGGCAGCTTTCCTCTCCAGGGGGCAGCTACCCTGAGAAGTGCAGCGTGGTGTGTCACAAAACCACCAACACGGTTTATTTCAGAAACAGTGGAAGTACGTGAGTGCTGGGGTTCTGCTAGAAGGAAATAGGAGAATTTTAAGACTGCTTCTGTACCCCATGCTCAGGAAACGGGTAATGGCTTCAGCTGCCATTGAAGCACGAGAACAGCATCACACACTGGTCCATGTGTGCAGAATGTCGTGGGGGGGGAAAAAAGCAACACTGATACTGAGTATTACCCTGTGCCACTCAGGTTAATTGTGAAACAAGTGATTTCCTTTAGTGATTTCCTACAGGTGACATTTTACTTTGGACATAAAGGTGTGAAGGACTTGGAGGAGGCAGTTGAACATGGGAGTCAATAACTCACCACAGGCATCGCACTCCATGACTGTATTCTTCAGGAATGTTATCTCCTTAATCTAGAAGAAAACAAGAACCACCACTTAGCCAAAGGCTGAGTTTTGCTCCCATGCAAACCAATAGCCCCACTGCCAGAACACAGGGTGTCTCTCTGAGACTGCACTGCTCCCTACAACCAACTCTTACCACAGAGTCTCTGTTCAGACTCCCTGGAAGCTGAGGTGGTTTGCATTCCCTGCTGTAAGTCACTCCCTACTGCAGTATTTCTACAGGCTAACTTGGTAGGCCATAAAGAAAGAGGAATCTGCTTCCTTTAGGTCTTCTGCTGTAGAAGATGCTGAGCTAGCAGTCCTAGAGAGGTTGGCTTCATCTGCAGTCCAGGCACTGCATGAGCAAAGACAGGAGGAGGTTCCCCTGTGAGCCATTTTTGCAGAAATATGAATAATCTCTGACATTGCTTACGCCATTCTCTGGCCCTAATGCCCTTGCCATGAGGATATTAGGAATATATTCACAAAAGCTCCTCCCTCCAGACTCCCTCTGATCTCCTCCAGGCTCTCATTCCTTCAAGTTTGCTTCAGTTAAGAGATAATGTGTAGCACCAGCAGTGCAAAGATGCTGTCCTTTGGTGAAGAAAGGAACATGGGATAGGCACAAGTCCGCATGTCACTCTCAAGCTAACATTTACATGACTCCCTAGCATCTCAGATAGCAATCCTAGCAGACTTCTTTCCTTCTTTTACTGCCTATCTACAGCTGATGCTCAGGACCACCCTTCCATACCCTGTGGGCTTCATCTTCCCAACATTAAGTAATTTCTCTTTGACAAAAGCTTCTACTCATGTCCCTCTGCCAGCTCCCAGGTATAAGGGAAAGCTTTCATTCTGTGTTAGATTCTCTCTTTCATTCAACACAGCCTGGGGTCATAGATTTTGAATAGTTAATGCAGAGATAGGTTTGACCCAAATCCCCAGAACATCTCCCATTAGAGGTGGGTGACAGAGAGCAGAGGGGAGAACGAATATCTGCTAATGAATATCAGTGGTTCCTTTGTGCCAAGAATCCCCCAGCCTTTGGCTCAGGAGAGCAGATCTGGCCTTTTATTGTTCTGCCCTTTGCCATCCTCACTGCCAACATCCCAGGATGCTGAATCAAGGAAAAGTAAGTTTTAGAAAATATTTGCACAGATTAAGAAATTATGAAGTGCCACCTTGGCTCTCTGGTGGTATGTGCAAGTTTGTCTTGCGAGGAAGAGTTTTCTTCAAAGCGCTGTTGAGAAAAAGGCCATGGATTAAAAAAAAACACCCCACAAACCAAAAACCTTAGGTGGCGAGAGCGAGAGAAAGAACAAATAGAAAACCTGTATGAGAAGCAGTGCTAAGCTGGAAGGGAACGCTGGAAATCATTGCTCGAGGCTGCCAGGAGCCATGTCTGACCTGATTCCTAGTAAACACTGGGTATTTATGCAGCAGCCTGAAATGTGAGAGAAACTCAACGCAGCAGATGTTTTTGCAGATTAGAGGCCGCCCAGTTTGCACTGGCACGGAGATGCGTCTGCCATTCCCATTACCTGGCAGGCAGGGGCTCTGCCCTCAGCTCCCGGAGTGGATAAAGGCAGAAAGGAACCTTTTTCTATGCTTAAAAGAGAGTTGACCAGACAAACCACCATCTCCTCATTAAAATAAGATCTAAGCACCCAAGAAGTTCCACATTCCCAAAGAAACAACTGGAGCCAGAAAGGCTTAGGATTAAAACAACAAGAGGAAAGAGT
>NW_010168860.1:20345-22575 GCF_000695765.1 Mesitornis unicolor
GTTTAAAGTCTATACGATTTCCCTTTCCAGGACCCTAATAGATGGCTCAAAGGTCTCTTCCATCTTCCAAGTCTGGACTCTCTACTGATTTCATAAGCCCACAAAACCAAGGAAAAAGTGACTTGTTTTTCCAGTTAAATGGTTTCCCACTGTGTGTGTGTGTCTTTTTTTTTTAAGAGTTTATTCTCCATGTGTGCTGTTTTTCAGCAGACGTGGTTCTAAGCAGCAGAACCTGGAATTCAAACAAATCCACTTTACCTCAGAATTACAGATCTGACTGTGATACCACCTCTTGATTATGGTCTGCTGCGCAATAACTCTATTGCTCACTTCACGACTGAAGCAGCAGTCCCCCAGTTCCTTAACACAGCACATTGGGCAGAAGATTCAGAGATCTCTCTTGTGCACAAGGAATTGGGTCTCTTTCTCACCTACCTGCTGTTTCAGCAAATCTCGAACTTCCATTAGCACCCGGTTAGTTTCTCTCATCTCTTCCAGCATTTCTGGCCCAATTTCACCTCCTAAAAAAAAACCAAAGTAATTGAGGAAAAACACAGAAGAGCCATTAGCAACAAACCAGCTGCTATTAATTTTGGCTTAATATTAAGGATAGTCTCCTCCACACCAGTATCTCCAGTTCCTAACTTGCTGGAATGAAGAGAGACTTGCACCCAGGGCTGAATTTGCCATGGGCAGGGCAGGCAGTGATAATCAGCCGTGCTGGCAACAGCTACCCCTCAGCAAACAAATGGGCCTAGCAGTTGTGGTAGCTGTTAATCTGGCACCAGCTCTGCAGTTCACACATAGGAAGGCTTTGCTGCCAAAAGCAGCAAATTAATAAGTCAGTGCTGTGGAAGCTGCTATGAAGGGCAGCACTAAAGTACAGCTCTTTGCTGAGTCTACCCCAGACGTGCTGCCGAGCACTGAAGCTGGAGAAGTGGCACATCAGCCCTTGCCTCATCTCTTCTCAAAGTACAGATATCTTTCTTGCTGGAGATGGGTTCTTTTTGGGTAGCGGCAGTTTCAAATTGCCATGTAGTGGCTTTGGGACAAAAAGGATGCATCTGCTCCTCCATGCAACATTGCAAAATCCTTTTTAAGCTACGCTGAATAGAGGATATAAATCATCTTACAAGGTCATCTAGGGCAGATGAACATGACTCTTCCCTCCCATCTGCTAGACTCTAGACTTGCCAAGTCCTTTGAGACATGCCAAAAATCCAGTCTTTATAATACTCCAGCTTTGCTCCAGGAGAATGAATGGAAGATCATTGTTTCTAGAATTATGTGAGCTTTAAGAAAACTTGAACCATTTAAAACCAATTGCCCACAAAGTTCAATTTTGGTATTCTCCTGTCTGCCATGAGGAAGCACAACCTCATTTTCTAGTTTGAGCTGGATTAGTTGATCCTCTAACAGAAGTCACACTTTGCCTACACTGTACACAAACCTTTGAAGACAGCAATAGCAGTAACTTCTACAAACAGCACTGTGTGTTCAGGGGGAAATCAGAAGGATTTAGGGGTCTGCCTCCTTGAGCACAAAGAATTTGCCAGTGCCAAATGAGCTTGTGCAAGTGACTGAGGACAAAACTTTGGCATTTTCATGTGACAACTGAGCCTGAAAGCCTCATGAGTCTTCCCTGCACAGAACCAAGAAGACTTGATGAATATTTGTAACCTTTCCAAGTACATTTTGGTTTGGGAACTAACTTTAAAGTACCACAAACGTGTCATTCTAAGAGAGAAAAAGACTGAGTTAAAGTGATGTTTCTTATTTTATTGAAAACAAGGAGCTTGCATGTAATTCCTAACTTCAAACAGAGGTTTTGAATAAGCTCTGGATGAAGGCTTCAGGCAACTTCCGTTATTCCTGGGAAGAATTTTCCATCCCTGGTAGCAAGATGGAATTTAAAATAAAAGTTTGGGTTATTCAACTTCACAATAATGAGTCAACCACTCAGGAGCGATTTCCAAAGGAGGTCTGTGCACTTGCAGACATTTCCATTCCTACACACTCGTGTCTGCGGACTCATTCTTTCTCCACAAGCACGCACCTGAATGTCAGGTACGTGGTCTGAGCTGCCGGATCTCTCAAATCCTTGTGGAGTGGAGCATTCCCCTAAGGGGCTCTTCAGAAAATTGCAACGAATTTAGCATGGCTACGATTCTAGAAGTCAGGGCTTCCCTGAGCTCTGTGTGCACAAGCAGAGACTGTCCCAACATTCCCG
>NW_010168860.1:22606-42047 GCF_000695765.1 Mesitornis unicolor
GGATGTCCTGTATGATCTGGTTTTTTAACTTAAATGACATGCAAAATGCAGATTAATGTAAAGTGTCTCTTGCAGGTCATTACAAAACACACCAAAATTTCCACTTGCCCTAGGATAAATGCTTTTCTTAAAAATACTTCACTACTCAGGAGGGGAACTGGGGAAAAATCTTAAGAGTGAACATTTACACAGTTAAGCTTCAAATTTCATATGAAACCACCAAGTCCCTGAACGTTGCTTTCAGGCTTCAGAAGGTACAGTTGAAATGTTCCCTTCTTCCTCATTCCCTTCTGCAAAACAGAATTTTCATAGGAGTCTAGAGAGCACGCGAGTGCAGAAAATACAGATAATGAAAACTACTTACCTACTCTTCTCTGCTGACATGATGAAAAAGGACAGGAGAAGCAGAGAAGAAAAGCAAACGCTAGAGCTGAAATCATCTTTGAATCTCCGGGCAGTGTGGACGTATGGGCTCCTCTTGCAACGAATTTTTAACCTACAGGTTTGCCTCTGCTCCCCATTAGTGTCTGTGGTTTGCTATTTATGAAGTTGCATTCCTTCCTCTGAAGTTCTTATTCTCTGATGCTGGACGAGGGGTGGACGTCATTTCTGGCTGCTAGTCCACAGAGAACGTTACAAAAGTAAACAATATGAGAAACTCATCAGGAGAGTAGTTTCATATTTTTTTTAGACCAGCTTGCACCAAAATAGGTCAGAAAATTCCAGAATTAAATAGATTCTTTTTGGATTGGGGTTTTTATTTCTTCTTCACGGACACAGGATAGACGGATGATTCATAGCCCTACCCCTCACAGATTTTCCTTCTAAAACTGCTCATAAAGATCACAAAAGCTACGAGACATCTGGACTTCACTAGAAACTCAGCAAGGGCTCTTTAACTCCCAAAAGACAGTTTCACCACTCACACTGAGGTTAGAATTATTGGATCATCTTTCACCTCCAAAAAGGAGCTATCATATCCTATTTCAGAGAGGGATCAGGCAAATGTACAAGCCCTGATGTTCTTATTACCCCCCACCCAGGCTTGCCTAAAGGAAAGATGCAGTGCAGAAGTGAGAGTACGAAAGGAAAGGAGATTTTGCTGTTTCTTTACGGTGAGGGAATGAGTTTCAATCCAGCATTTTCCATCAGAAGACAGAGAGCGGAAATCCACCCAGACCAGCCAACGAAAATCTGCCCAAAGAAAATGTTCAAGCTGCTACATCAAGGAAATTGCAGGTTAAACTGCGGCCTGTAAAAAAGGTTGGTCTGAGGACCAGTGAAATTCTTGATCACACATTCTCACTGTTCAATTGTGAAATCTGTCAGGGTGTTGATCATACAACAGGACAGGAAAGCCCCAGGAAACAGTAGCTCAGTCTTTAAAGTGTTATAGCAGCAGGATCCTTGGATATTTATATAAAGATATTTTTCTCATTCTGACCTCAGACCTCCCATGTTCAGGAAAAAACCTTCCTGTCCCTGTGGCTGAGCACAATTCTTGAAGGTGACTGGCGGCAGCCTTGCAGGCACTGGTGAGCATGCATGTTCACTGAAGTAAGCCAATAAATATTAATTTTATATTACGGGAATGCTGCAGCAGACAGATTGTACATTTTTCTTGCACCAAGCATATTTATACACAAAATAAAGTTAATTTGCATGTCTTACCTAGGCGGCATTTGTAACATTCTGCTTATGGCATCGCACGTTACACACAGCAAGTGACTTTTTGCTGTGGTAAAAAGCTTTGAGGGTTTGATACTTGTGGTAAGCAAAAGCGGTTTAGCTGGAGCTCAGAACAACTGAGTTTCCCAGGTTTTAGCATTTCTGGGTCCTTCTGGACAAATCTGTACCTGTTACGGTAGTGGTGAGTCCTAAGGGAAAAGCACATTAATTCAACAGAAGCCTGATAGGTCATTAATAAAGGAAGGTCCTTGCCAACTATTCAGGAAAAAATACATATTTTTCAAGTGGGGAGAAGTCATAAAGCTCCAGAAAGAAAGAGTCGTAACTCACATGGAATGAAGAATGGACAAGGGTCACTTGTTAGGTCACCTCGGAAACAACAACTCTGACATCAGATTTGCTTTGTCCGTATGGAATGATGAGACAATCAAGATCCTGGTTCTACAAAAAATAAATTAAAAGAAAAAAGGAACTATTCAGTACAAGGCAAATCCAGTATGTATGAGCAGTGATGATATTTTCTGGTATCTAAGCAAAGTATTACTCGATTATATCAGGACAAAAACCCATACAAAACCACATTAAAAAAACAAACTTTAAAGTCAGATACCTAATAAAAAAAGTTGCTTGAAAGTCCAGTAGCCAGCTAACTGAATACTTCTGTGTTTCTAAGTTTTCAGGGGCCAAAAAACCCCAATTTTTGAGAATGGACAGTAGGCTGACTAGAAACAACCATTTTTGAGACCATGTAAAATTGGCTTATAAAACAATGTGAACCCCAGCAGCAAGGGAGTGGGATTTGGATCTAGGAAGAGCTCTCAAAGACTGTCCAGAAGAGTCCTGCTTCCTCTGTACAGAGCTCAGCCTTTTTCTGAACACTCAGCTGCCCAGAATCCCGTGGTTTTTTATAACACTATAAACTAGTGATCATGTTATATGTAAAATTCACTGTATTTTCTAATATGCCTATTATTTAACATCCAGATTAACTCATCAAAACCTTATAATAGAGAAGTTCAATAATTTTCTTTGGCTTTACTATGGACTGAAGAAACTCAAGTAACTGACATTAAGAAGAAGAAATCTCCCAAGCTCCTGGAATCACTGCAAAGGACAAAAGCAGAAGAATGAATCCCTCTTTTCTGAAGAATACTTTGTATGGACAAGCTGCAATCACCAAATTATTTAAAACATTCAGGGCTACCAGCAGTGAACCTGGATGTCCTCACAGGGAAGAGAAAATGAGAACTTTGGTAATGTGGACAACTGCCAAGTCGATGATCTGCAAAGTGGACAATCTGCAAGTACATCACCATCTCTGTTCTCCTCTGCAAAAGAGTCGCTAATAATGAATTTATTAGTGGAAAATTGGAAGTATATTGAACTGGTTCACAAGGAGCATGTGTTACTTGCCAGTAACTTTGCAGTTTGCTGAGGTGTTACAGCATGAGGAAAACTGAGTACTTACTCAGAGGATGCAGGTTCTCCAACTCAGTCAAGTCTGGAGTGTTCACTGCTGAGAAATTACATTCATTTCCTTCAGCAACAATTAGTGCAGGCCAGCATGGTGACAGAATAGTGCTTATTATTGCTCACTTATGCTAAATGAAATTAACCAAAGCTTATTAAATCTTCATTACACCAATTTAAAATAAGTTCTGCATATTAAGGCAGCGATCAATATGTCTTTACATTCTTCTAAAAACCCAGAGCCATTTCTCTTCAGTCTGCAATGGTTTCTGGGATTATTTCTATTCACTGGCAGGAGCAAAATCACTGTACAAATTAAAGCACAGCTACTTTCTACAGAGCTGTCTTTAATTGAGCAAGACACAGTGTCTCCACAGGGTGAAGTCATTCCCACCTTTATTTTCATTGGACTCATTTTATACTTTTCTATATTCAGATCTGAGGGTTAGAAATCCCTGTAAATCACTGCTCTAACACTGTTTAAACACACAGGAGCAGATCAGAAAGTGTTTGGTCATGGCTTGGTTATTTCTGTTTGAAAAGGACAAATTCAAAAGTAGCCGATATATCTGAACTTGTTATTACCCGATAGGGAAACATCTTTCAGACTTGTCAATATAATTTTTTAAGAATTACAAATTAAAAATAAAAAAGTGAGAAGCAGATAGTGTTTATTTGGGCCTCAGTGTAAAAGTGTTTTTGCACTCTGCAGTGCCAGCTCAGTTACACCTTTTTCCCTGACTGGAGCTGACATCACAAATGAGACCAGCACACAAACAAACAACAAAAAGAAAAGCTCTAGTACTCGTTTAATGTTTAAATATTTTCCATCTCTCTGTTTTCAACTGATCTTTGCCAAGCGAAGGACAAAAGTCAGAAGGAAAAAGTTATTTTTCAGTCTTGTAAGGTCAAGTTCTAAAAATAAGTGAAAAACACCTACACCCTCTGAAATGGTATGCTAAGTGTTTTACAACGTTTCTTATAGATTTATGTTCTTAAGAAACCAATTTATATCAAAGATGAGTAGTAAGGATTTCAAAACACATCTCCTCCATTTCCTCCCAATGTAGGATCAATGGTACCAACACTTCCAGCGATGGAGACCCACAGCCACCCCAGGCAGCTTTCCAGGGCTTTATATTCCCACTGCTAGGAAATGTTTCCAAGCGCTGCTATTTAAGCATCTTTTCCTATTCACCATGGACTCAAAGAGCAGGTTAGTCCCTTCTTTGAACTAGCACTATTTATTCGAAAACTTGCATTTCAATTCTATACTTTCATGAAAGAGCCTGGTAATGTGCACAGCTTCCAAGTTTTGTACAGTATAAAAATGTGGAGATGAAAAATGATCATAGTCATTGCGGACTGCCAAAAGATAGTCAGTTCTAAGAGAAATAAGTCTTGAAATCTCAGCTAAATCTTAATCAGCCATGATTTTTGTTAATTGTCACAATACCTAAGCTATCTATGACTCAGAAGATACATTATCTGCTAGATTACAACTGAAGCTGAACCAGCCCAACACATTTATGCAATCCTCATTCCTATTTCACTCATGAGTATATCAGTAAGAAACCAAATAGATCAGAATTTCGCAGGGGTTTTTTTTGGTTTGTACTTGTATTGAATGCTCTTGTCTAACATTTGCAAACTCCAAAGACACACACGGTGAAAAGGACTGGAGGGTGAAGTTTGAGGCCCAGCTGCCAGCAGAATCCTCAGTCTTGCCCTACCTTTCTACTGAGTGCTTCCAGACAAAACAAACACCTACTTTCAGAAGTCTGCAAAACACAATTTTACAGCTTGATTATGTACAAATACTGATTTCATCCGTTGCTAAAACACAATCTCAACAAACAGGATTCCTAAATGATCTGTACTTATAGCTATTTGTGGTCCTGGGTAACAAAGTTCAGGTATTAACTAATTGTAAAGAACAGCACCAATGCTTTATGGAAGACAGATTCATTTTTTGATACAAACACGTAAAGTGATGCAAATATTATACACAAAATCCATCAGTCAGTAGGTGAGAACTTCCCCATCCCCTCCCCTATGCCTCATTCACTGCAATAAATGGAATAATCCATTATAGGTTGTGGTTTGCTACATGTTTGAGGAGTTACAGCTTGCTATAGTCTGGTTTATGTCTCTGACTTCGGTATTTTCTCCAATATTTTCACTGTTGAATAGACAACACATGCACATTTAATAATAATGAAACATTTGTAAGCAATCAAACACATATCAAGAAATTGCTGCCTTTATCACCTCCTTTTTCTTTCCTTTTTAAAGTCAGTGAATGCTGGGGTAGGGGGAAAAGAAAGGTGCTAGTCTGAAAATGTCTACGTCTGTCATCAGGACAGATTCTCTGCACCTCTGGACATGACCAGGCAGAGTTGGAAGCATCTTCTGTCCTACAAGGTTTTTGTTTCTTGATCTCTCTAATGAGACTCCCAACAAGATGACCAATTTGTAGCAACGCAAGCACTAAATGGCCTGACTTTTTATTGCCACGTTACTCTTCTGAGGAAGAAAGAATCCCGCTCTAAGGACATGAAACTGCATCCCTCAGAAGCGAAGCAGCTTGCGCTAAGTCACACCATGACCAAGTAAATTGAACCTGGAAGCCCAAAGCTGGTGCCAGCACTGTAATAACTAAACCGTCTTTCTTCCCTGAAGAAGAGGAATCTTCAATCACAAAAACTGGCCTGGAAAGATACTAAAAAAAAAAACCAAAAGCACATGCACATTCATCTAAAATAAGCGATACTACATATTGTCTGGGCAGCCTTACCACCACTGTGCATGGTTGATCGTAGAAGTGACATATCCCGCCCATGCTGGCTGAGAGAACAGCGCACGCTGATGTAGGAACTCTGAGGAGCATCTGCAAGAAAAGCTGTACTTTTACAAGAGAAGAAAACTGTAAACAACTGTAGTCCTGCAACAAATGAAAAGTGTCTAACTGCACAGTAAGAACACCACAGTTCATTTTCATCACAGATGTGATACTGAAATTCTGATACTCTGTCCAAAAATAGGGCTACAAGATCACCCTGAACATTGTCCTGCATTTAAAATACGGTCCAGAACTTCCCAGTGGCTTGCTGGGAAGTTTTGATAATCTAATTGTAATTAATATTAGTTCTGATAATCTAATTTGTCTCTAGAAAGGTCACAGCACTGTCAAATGTTCCTCACTCCTGGGTCCCACACTGATAATCCTCCCCTTCCGAAATGCCTGAGACATGGAGTCAACATAATCCTGTCTGAAGAGAACCAAGACACCTGGAACTAAAATGCTTTTTACAAAACTGAGGGCAGGAGGCCAATGAAAGGGCCCACAAATTTCATATCGGCCCTCAGTCAGTGTTGCTTTTCCTCTCATTGAAGCCCACCAAGGACAAGTGATGACAAATCGGAAGCCCAAGGGGCTGAAAAGCGGTGGCTTGTGCACATCCAGAGCTGTCTCCCATCCTTGCCTTTCTTCTCAAGCAGCTCCCTGTGATGAGGCTCACAGATGGGGGTGTAAGATGCTGCCAGAGCTCCTTCTCCCCACCGCCACCCTGCACAGAACTATTCCCCAGCAAATGTTGTAATCAAACACCCAGGAGGGTTGCTAAAAACTTACAGGAAACATCTCGCATTTTTTCCTTTACTATTCATGACATTTTCTATTAAGGTCAATAAAGGCTTCTAACACAGGATTAAGTTCATTTGCAACAAAGAGCTACTATTGCTCCAGGAGCCAGCAGGAGCTCAGACTCATTGAGGGAACTGGGAATAATTAACTGAATTGTACTGGAAAAAAGGAGAAGACTGAAGGCTGTTTTGACCAAGGGAGATGCAAGCCAATGTGATGGTTAAGCCATCACGTCTTGCTGGGAATTATTGTTGGGAGTATCATTAATGCTTAGAGTATGCAGGGGTTTTTTCAATAAAACTGCTTTGGCCCTGGTCTACCCTTTTGGTTTTTGCTACTAAAAGACACCTCCCAGAGTCATAATGACAATAACACAGTTTTGCTGATTGCTTTCACTCGTTGCTCAGTATGCACTAAGTCACTGCCCAAAACTCTTAGGGATGGCAAACCTTAAAAACAAGAGCTCTTCTAAGCAGACTGGTTTTTCTTTTCCCCTAAACGATGTATATAATTCATCTCTGTGGTCAAACCTTCTTATTGTGTAATCCAGGGGTCTTCAGCAAGAGTGTAAACAGGAATTGTCTCATTACAGAAGGGACTGGAAGTGCTCAGTGCTCTGAGATCACACGTGTAGGTGGGCAGACAGCACATACACTTTTTAATAGTCTAGGGGCCTCTCTTAGGGAGCATTGACTTGGTTTTGATCATGTACCAAGACTTACTAATTCAAAAGAAACATCTGGCATCGACCCCTTCACAGGCAGAATACTGAACCTGAGGGACCCTGGAAATCCACTCCGATATGTTGCTGGAGCTGTCTGCACGTGATTATTTCAGAAGCTATCCGTAAATGCACATACTGTGTATGAATAATACTATTTCTGTATCATATATACAAGTATTACATAGAGGAGTATTTGCTGTCCTCAAATTACTGCCTTCTACCCCCAAGCTGGCACATGCCATGAGCCTTTTGCCATACAGCTTCAAAAAAAGATGAAGTTTCCATCGTTCCTTTCAGCAAGGAAGATCCCAAGAAGCTTGACAATTTATTCATACCTCATACCACCAGAGGACACCTTTGGGACAGAGAGCACAGCCAAACACATAACAGAGTGCAGAACAGCAGAAAAAAAGGGAAACATTTGGCTTAGGACTCCAGAGAAAACCTTACTTTTTTATAGAGAGAGCCAAGGAATGGTTAGCATCCTTTCACGGGAGACAGAACTCTGCTTTCTGTGGTCACATCCCAAAGACCCACAGCGAAAATGTGAACTTCACAGTTTATTCTGTCTCAGAAGTATGAAGTGGTAAGGTACCTTTCCCAACAGGCTGGACCAGCAATTACAATAACCATGTTCAGACAGACCACAAAGCTGGCCTTTCTGTGGACATCTCAAGGGAACATCAAGAAATTTTCCATGCCATAAGTTATATTAAGCAAACCTGTCCAGGTCTTCTGGAGAGATGCAGCAAAAAGCTGCAGCTTTTTAATAAGTGTTGATTCAAGATTAATGATAGTTCTCTTGACATTTCCTCTCTCACTGACTGCAATGGGGCCATTTTTCTCTTCCCATTTGCTCTGTTTCACATAACCTCTCCATAGCAATTAACTCTACTGTTTACATTAAAAATTTACCTGGAACCAAAAAACAGAAGGAAGATATCTCGTGTGATTTAACAGCTGGAAATAAGCAAACCCGACATCAAGCAATCAGGTCTTTTCAGGACACCAGTGATCAAAAGACCACTGTTGAGGTACTCTGTAAAAGTGTCATTTGCAGGAGACATAAACCTTTTCACTGTTGAAAACAAGAGTTAACTTGTAGGAAGAGGAAAAAAGGACAGATCCCACTGGCTTAATCCCCTCTCACATCTTCACTGGCTATGGGGATGCTGAAAGCAGGAGGTCAGAAGCCTGAACCTTGCTTTCTCCAAACTCAACTCTTCAGAATACTGGATGGGACAGAGAAACGGGGAAAAGAAGTTAATCACTAAATGAAATACTCTGTCTTGTCTCAGGAAGAGCCTGCACACTTAACTTCAGTTTTAATATGAGTAGTTTAACACTTGCATGCAGAAATATGACTTTTTCTTACACAAGGGGAATGGGGAAAAAAGCCTTTATGAATTACAATGAGAATTCTTCAAGTGTAGGTGCTTTCTTCGATTGCCATGGAATGAGGATGAGTAGGAGATTCACAAGGGCACAAAGAACAGAGGGATACAGGAAGCCCCAGCAGATTGTCAAGGCTGTTCTCTAAAGTGGTCTCATTATCCAGATGTAAAATGAGAGTCTTGAATATGAAAAATGAAAATGGGTTTATTATTATAGCTGAGCCTTGGTATTCCACAGAAATAATTTTCCTTTTATGATGGTGGTAGCGTGGAACATTGTCTCAATCTTTTTTGCTTATACCCTACTTCAACTGATTAATAACTTCTGTTAAGATTTCAAGCAAACAGGAATGAATCTTCTTCCTGGAAACTGTCTTTTATGCCTTCGTTAACTGTTCCCAAAATCTTGACCACAAAAGGATGCCAGCTCCTCAAGGATGAGCAGAGAATGACAAGACCTGTACCTTCCAGACAGACCCCATTGCCCCACGAGGCAATACATTCTCCACACTGCTGTCCCCCTTCCAGTGTTTGCCTGAGGCGCTCCATAGGCTTTCTGTCAGCAGTAATTATGGCTGTCAGAGGAATGAATAGACAAAAACTGCTCACAGGGCCCACGCTCTGGGGGTGGGGAAGGACAGGTATCATCCTCAGACGCAGGAGCACTTTGTCTCTCTCCAAAGAGAGATCTCATACAATACAAAGATGAGTTTTTCAAACAGAAATCAGAGCACAGAGCCAGGCAGCTGAGCCCTCATTCACGTTTGGTTAGATAATGACATTAAATACTCGGCTCTTCTCACGCAGAAGTATCTCCCCTTGAAAGCTCACAGGTACGACTCAGAAATGTTATTTGAGTTGCAGCTTTCACAAAGCTGAAGGGAACGTCTGTGCTACCTGGTCCAGGCTACTGCAACATTATTAACGGGTGCAAGTCAAAAGGATCAATTCAAGAGTAAAGAGCTGCATTTGTGAAACTGCCGCTTTCACCAACGTCACTGATTGTGGAAACAAAGAAGCCCGTGGCTACTAAAAAATAGATGCTTTTCCTGGCACACATACTGGCAGTGCATCTTATCATACATCTCTTTTCACATGCACATCTTATTTTCATAAGCTTTGAGACAGTACAGATTACTGGCTTTATCCAAAACTTGTGCTTCTTTCTACATAATTTATAAACTCAGAGGAAAATTCAACATCATGCAGACTATGAGTTGTTTTTTATTTTTTTCAGCCCTAGAGAAATGGAAAAATGGCGTGTACACAGGCTCACAAGTGGTGGGAAGCCCTCCAGATCGATGGAGTCTGGAGGCTAATCCAAACCTCTGGAGTTTTCAAGAAAATATCAGACCAGAAATCTCACAGGAATGAACTGGCTCTGGAGATTTCTGGCAATTCCTTCTCCTGACCCCACCCAAAGCTGAAGAACAGCCACAAAAGCAAACCACATCTTTTTCACAATATTTTTCAGTATCATGGTCTGTGTAAAGGTTGAGGGTAAGTCCTCGCTTCATCTAAACTGCTCTTCTGATCCAAAGGTTGCAAGGTGACCTAATTACAATGGTCACAGAATTACTCTTAATTTTAATTCCACATGGAAACCAGAAGTTTGAGTCTCTGTATTTTTGCAATGCTTCCTTCAATAAAGGCCAATTGCTTTTGGCTAGCACAACAGGCAGTTTCTTCCATTAACCTTTAGTCAAGCCAAAACACTTTGGATGTAAGCAACATTGAGTTCCTGAGACAATGACAGTCAGAGAAATACCTGTCATGAGAGTGGAATCTGAGTGCTCTCCCCAAACTCCAGCTGCCTCCTCTCTCCTTGACATCTTTCAGTCTTTGAATGCTTTCTGCACAAGCCATTACAGCCTTCGATACTTCTTCCAGGAAAGCGCACACAATTCCAGGAACCCCACGCCTCAGGTGAATAAATAGCAATGACAAAAGCAACTTTCTACTAGCAAGGCGGGAGCCAATGTTGAAACTTTGAGTCTCTATACACAAATGCAGTAAAGGCTACCGTGAAGGCCAACATTTCCCAAGAAAATCAAGTATCAATGCATGGCTTGGATAGGAGCTCTTCTGGAAAGAGTAATGAACATGCCTAACTCTGTATACTCAGCAAAATCTGATCTCACAGCCTGAGATAATTTGCTGGCTTCAAGTCACATCTGGGAGTTACTCTTAACAGCGGGAAGAGAAGTTGTTTCTAGGAAGATCCAAGTTCCACTCCTAAAACGCCCTATAAAACAGGCGTTTTGCCATTTAATACTGCAGGTGCCCCCTCCCTCTCTCTCTCTTTTTTTTTTTTTTAATTTAGATGAGGTTTGTGGTGGCCTCTAGCGGAATATGGATCAAATGGTATAAAGGGAAAAAAAAGGAGCAAGGCATGTGCAGCCTCCTACAGAGCTGACTAGGCCTTCAGCTACTCATAGCTGAATTCAGTGGAAATTTGTTTAAAACTGTACATACTTGTTAGTAAAGGGCTAATCTCTAAACTGGCCTGAGAGTGAGCCGTCAGTTCAGACCACTTGCAGTATCATAATGGGTCACCTTGTAAAGGAAAAACCCATAATAAAAGTTTTTAAATGATACTGTTGATGTTTCCTGATGTTCACCAAGTTGTCAAGTCCACAGGGGTAATATCCTTTGTCTTGATTCAGCCTT
The DNA here is from genome assembly GCF_000695765.1 of Mesitornis unicolor. Lineage (NCBI taxonomy): Eukaryota > Metazoa > Chordata > Aves > Mesitornithiformes > Mesitornithidae > Mesitornis > Mesitornis unicolor. The sequence goes on from NW_010168860.1 coordinate 34,200, forward strand.
TCCGCTTCCTCAGTAAAGGAAGTAGATACAGGTTATACCTGGATTTGTTTCAAGCCCCAAGAGAATGGTTCAGGATCAGCCTGGGATCACAGCAATCATTCACGCTGTTCCAGTGCTCCAGCTCACCCAAGACTGGGCTTCTGACTTCAAGACACATGGCCTGATTCTGAGTGAATACACTGCTTGACTACAGTGACAGCACCTTCCTCCCCTCCATTTCCTAGTACGCCTTCATGCTGATAGAAAATATTGAGGTTTTTTTTTTACCCTGCCACTCCTCAGGATTATTCTGATATGGCTTTTCCATCATGACCTTGCATGCTTTGGGCTTTCCACAAGCTCTTTATTACACCGTGCAACTTCTCCTGCTGTAGAAGTTCTTCTGCACCTTGGCTAGTGGCCCCATGTTGCTCTTGATCCAAAGGAGTTCACTGCCCAATGTTTAACGTTACATTTTTGCTTAAATGACATCATTACTAAAGCACTATTTAGAATTGTTGCTCTCCAGACCTTCTTCATCTTTTGCAGTCATCTCCTCCAGCAAAGTCATATGCTAATCTGCTGCCAGGAAGGTGGCCCAATATGTTAGCATCTTGTCTGAGATTGGAGCATCACTTGCCAAAACCTTCCCATAGTATCTTTGCTCTGTTTCCATACTACAGCCAAAATAAAGGCCGTAGGATCTAGTTCAACAACATTTCATTTTCCTACTAACATTTGCTAACAACTACTAAAAAAAAATGTCTGTGTTCTGGGTTTCCTCCATATGACATAAGGCTCATGGATTTCTGGACCAGAACGGAGAAGCCGTTTGAAAACTTCTGTGCCATCATAAATCAAGCCCAGTAATTACCCAGTTCAGAGTTTCCACACTCTACAATGGGTTCATAGTGTTGCCATGGGCCTTGCTCAGGGTCCAGGAATTCAAGCAAACAGCAATTTAGTTTTATCCCTGTGGCAGCTTCTGCAACAAGAATCTCAAATGGCACCACTCAATAACTGCTGGTCTGTGTGACACTGGAGGGAACAGCATGGGAGGACTCCTTATCTCTATCTTTTCATAGCTCTTCCAGGACCTTTCAATTTCTTTACCTGCTGTCACACTGGCTGTCTTCCACAGTGGGAACTCTGCCTCCTCACATAGCACATGGAAAAGCCAAAAGCAAAGGCCAGCTGGGCAGTTAACTTGGTCGTGCTGCTGAAAGCCTGGTAGAAGGCAGATGGGATCAGGTCCAGAGAAGCTCCTGAGGTGCCGCCATTAGGGTGCTGCTGCTCCCAAGGTTCATCAGTGGGTCTCACATTGTCCAGTCTGAGGAGGTCTCAGCAACCAGCCCCACCACACTGAGGTGAAGAATTGCTCCTCCTCTGCTTTGGCTTAGCAGCTGAGAAGCAGGCTGTGAAACCATACTAAGAAAGGGAAAACCAACAAACCTTAGCAAAGGAGCTCCATGAAACACTCCTTAACATCAATCAAACCTTCTCTCAAGCAAGTAGGGGCAAATCCACTGTATTTTAATGCCACTGTGTTTAGGAAGCAGGTGCTATAATCCACTGCAACGTTGACTCTCAGGAGTACTGTTAAAATCTGGGACCCCGCTGTCCATTTGATCTTTTCATATGCTGCTTGCTGAAATTCCACCAGTGGCCTGGGTACATTTCCAAGGAACTCATGACTTCTGGGAAGGCATTACAAAGCTACACTGCAACCATTCATGACCTGTGTTCAGTACTGGCTTGCTTCCTCCTCAAATCCACAGCATTCTGCAAAGAAAACATTCTTTCCCCTTCAAGTAAGCTTCTCCATCCTGAAACCAGTCTGGTTCAGGCACCCAACCTCTTCTTGCCCTGCACTCACCCCGAGACATCAGCAACACGGCTTCCATGATGGCAAAACAACTGTGACACCTAAAACATTAGGTCTCCCTCAATTCTAGATAGTTTTGTGGGAGGTTTTTTCGGGCAAGAAATAAAGGAAAAGCAACTGTTAATATTACTACTCCTACCTATAACTGCTACTACAGTAAAGTTCTTAACACTCATTGTTTTCTGAACCTTTAACATTCGCAATTAAAAGATAAGGCCTAGCTGGTGAATTCTGCATTTCACACCAAAAGGAACTGACATGTCCATGAAAAAAGCCAAAGAGGATCATTCTTGAGAGCTAGAATCCAGAAAATTAAATGGCTCATAATTCAGGACATGTACCATCTTGCATGCAGGTGTTTAGTCCAACAGGAATCTGAACCACACGTGAAAGTCATGTAGCCACATTATATGGCTAAACACACACTCATGTGTGCTTAGATCCGCCCCCCCAGCTAAATCCAAAGGGCAACACACCTAATTATTGGATTGCTTACATTATATCATTTTTAAGAGAAGTGCCAGATTAACAGACTTCTCCCACAGCAGGCAGAGGGATTTACTTGGAAGGATTTACTTTTTATGTAGAGAATGCAAGTATGTTACTCACTTGAACAACAAGCAAATAAAAAGACAGGGTGGGACTCAAAAAAATACTGTTTTTCAAATGATTTGTTCTCTTAAGGTGCTCTTTACAAAAACAACCTCATATGTAACCCTGTGCACGTTACCTTCCCCAAAAGCTAAAAACATGTCTGTGAAGCACTAATGCTTTGAGAAGAGAGCAAGCTGTCACCACATTAGAAGTCATGTTGCTAAAACTCAAAGTATTTATAAACTTAAATGAGACACCAGGGATAACCTGAAAATTCACCATTTTTATTTTCCCCACTAAAGCAGAGGGAGGAATACCAGTCCACAAGACTCAAACACACATCAAACCCCTTTGTGAAGTACTGGATTTTACATTATGCCGAAATAACCTCACTGCTTCTCCATCTGCCTAGGAGAACTGCCAGGAATTAAAACAAAGAAACATGTACACTCTTTGTAGTCAATCAAGAGCTTCAAAATTTGTTTTTAAGCTCAGATACAACAACATCTGTTTTGAAGAATTCCCATTTAAAGAAACATTGATGCCCCTTTAGAAACCGAGTATTTTTAACAAGTCTTTTCCTTCCAGAACTCCTACCAGACACAGATTTAATAGGTAACAGATACTCTCGAATATCTTCATCCATCAATTCCAGCATTTTTTTTTCTTGGATTTTAGAAACTGTGCCTTTTTGCTAGCAACCTTTAACTGCTGTGGCCAGTTAAAAAGAAGATCACTTCACACAGGACTTCTACAACCAAAGACCTGCAGAAAGCCAGTAGCTCTGTTCCCAAAAAGATTTTTCCCTTACATTAGTTCCTTGAATTCAGATTTGGTGCTAATGTGGCATTGTTTAGGATGAACACACACTTCAGCTGTTTTCAAGGAGTGAGACTTAACAAAGGATTTGAATACATTTTTGGAGGGAAGGATTTGAAATTTTAGACCGAAATAAAGTATTTTTAATTAGTATTTAAACTTCCCTTTTCACAGTTTATTAGCTTTTAACTTAGACAGTGAAAGAAAACTCATTTATAGCATAAGAGTTTATAGCTAGTTTCATTTACTGGCTTTCATATATTGCTATTATCTTTTTATGTCACTCATCACCTTAATATCTATGTACCTTCTTCATTCAGGATCACTGAAGAAACGTCAAGATCTTCTCCTCCTTTTCCTTCATTGTTTTAAGTCACCTACCCATGTCTTGCTCCAGGAATACTTTTTATAGCCACAATCGAACCTGCAGATAAATCAGTTGAAACAGAAATATTATACAACTTGCTGAGGGATAAAAGCGTGGAGATTCCCCTGATAGTGAGTAATAACCCTTTTTGGTGATTTTTCTATACTACATTACTCTCACTCCTGAAATCAAAGCTGGGTTGCATTTACTGTTGCACTTAGATCTCTGGCACCTTAGAGAAATGTTTATTTTTACACAATAATACTTTTCTGATATGATTTTAGCTTGTGAAAACATTAAAGGGCTTCTTAAAGCCACTTGACAGAGATCTTTTAATGTGATGTTAAAATAGCTGTCTCATAAATTTAAGCATTAAGACTGAAGTCTGTAAAGCTATAATTTTTAAAAAAGAAGTCATCTTTATTTCCACCTTACTCAGAGCAGCCCATTCTCCCAGTATTACTGTTCAGATCCCATCCTGCAGCACGCCCAACTCGTGATGCCTCTGTCTCCCCACGGCTGGAAGGAAAGCTTTACTGCCATCAGGGATTAATATCCTTAAACATACATGCTGAGTTACTTTCAATCTAGTGCATATTAAGACTGTGCTTTTTAATTCCACAAGAGCCCAATAAACCCTTCAATATTTACTTAAGGGGATTTTATGGTCCTCTTGTTTCATGAAGGCATTTATCTGAGGTCTGATCTTAAGACATTTTGCATCATCAGGCATTAATTTGTGCAAACCTAATAGAAAGAAATTAAAATAGTTCCATAACCTCCTTCTCCCCGTGCCTACTAAATGCTGCAATATTTGTTGGTCCAATAGCTAGAGATGGAACAAAAATACAGCCAGCCCAACCGCTCCCTGTCCCGACACTACTACAGACATTCCAATAGGAAAAAGCTGAGGAAAGATTGTGAAGTTCTGGGAAAAGATCCATTTTAGCTATTAATGCTTATTATCACATTTCCTAAGGTCTATAAAGCTTTTTAAAGATTACGTGGGATGAAGGAAGCTATAGAAATGTTATGATCCCAGAAGATCTTCCTAAACAAAAGGAAAATGTATGTTGCTATGAACCTGCGTCAAGCTGTGCTTCTGATTTTTTTCCCAGCGCTGCATTAGCTTTCCTTCTATGTCCCTCTTGTGGTAACTGCGCAGAATTGTAACATCTGCAATGGAACGGCTAATTCACAGCCTTCAGAAATGTTTGCTTTGTTGCTGCATTTTTGGTGCATTTTTTTAAATAAAAAAAAAAGTCTTTTATTGAAATTTTGTCAGTATACAGGGGAATAGTTTTTCCTTTTTAAAAAAAACCAAACAACAGGTATTCTTTGCTTTTCCATTTACTAGTATTCAGGCTAGGTAAATTTGTACAGAATTCGAAAAATGGACGAGGCAAGCAAAAGGGAAAACAGAGACTGAAAATGAACAGTATGAGTTACCTGACCATTAAACAAAAAAGAAGAAATTAAGAGATGCTAAAACGCAGGTGTGAAGTGACAGAGCAGATAAGAAGGTAAAGTGATTAAATATGCATAATAAATGTACCGATTGCATTTGTTGTTCTACAATACGTTAATGCACTGCTAACCACAGTACTTATTATGGGAGCACTCTTGGTCAGGAACATCTGTTCTCTGCTTCGTACTCATTTCCCCATAACCTGAATTGTTTTATCCCAGGATAAAAATACACATTTTTTTTTAATCCAACCCTGTCATTTGAAATAGCAGTTTTGCAGCAATTCCTCACCCTTGCTTTGATTGGCTCCAAGACCCTCACGTCATGGTGACACTTTCCAGCGCTATCTCCATGGCTCAGAGTTTGCAGAGACCAATCAGTTTCTTCCTCTCCTTAGCAGTGTGTTGCAGCCCTCTCGTGCAGACCCGAGCGGAGGACGTTATCAAATCCCCGCGCTAGTGTGCCTTGGAAATAAAATGAGTTTCAGGGAAAGTCCTCTGGCAAAGCCAATTATTTTGAGTCAGGACTGTGTTACTCCTAGCAACAGCTAAACTGCTGTATACATCAGTTTTACAATTACAATCATCAGGAACATTTATTATCACCTTAAACCTTTTAGCTCAAGCAAGCAGAAAGCGTATTTTTTAAAAATTAAATTCAAATTCACCCACATTTGTTCTCTTGGATAGCTTCTTATGGCTAAGTGTGTCCTGCGAATTCTAGCTTCTAACCATGCATAAAAATGGTAAAGCAGCAACATTTTCAGAGACTGTGCTCCAGATTTCTGAAGTGTTACCTTTTTAAATTTCATATTAGATGCACAACAGTAAAGCCCAATGAGTCAGAGTGCCATTTCTCTGCGCTAGTCCAGATTTAAAAGAGAAAACTGCCACAAAACATGGCTTAAACAAAAAATAGTCTAGGAGCTTTGCAGTGTAGCCTGCATATGTGCCTCCATGTTTATCTCTGAAAGCACCAACGTATTTCACAGAGTTTGCAGTATGCAGTGAACAATGCAGTGAGCAATCATTTCACGAAATTCAAGGGCACCCTCTTCCTATCCCTCTGGATTAGATATACATTAGACTAATCACAGCCTCAATTTTTAAACACAGCAACCAGGAGCCCAATGGCCACAACTAATTGCCAGTTTGATCCCTTGTCAAAATATATGCAAGGGAACTACAGGCTCTTCACACCCGAATAGCTCTGGTTTTACTTTTGCGTTGTGTGAGGGGGCGCAGACCTTACTGTGGAGGAGGGATCCCCTCGCAGCCCTCCAGCTTCAGCACCTCAGACAGCAGCACCATCCCAGCCATGACCACGACCTGGTGCCTCAAACTCACTTTCTGGTGGCACAGTGAGCTAAGGACCTGCAATTTTCAGCGAATTTTACAAACAATTTCTCTTTAAAAGCATTCTTATTTTCTGTACTATGCAGGGGACTGGGAAAGAAATCTGGCAGCACATCAAAACTTTGATGGGTTTCCAAAACTTTTGAGGATTTTGTAAAGCAGCCAAATGTTGCAAGTACCTTCTGTTTATTAATAAATATGTGAGCATACCAACCAATCTACCTGGTTTTATAAATTTCTTCTTCAATTCCACTTTCATCCTCAAGTGGGATTTCACATTTTGTCAGTTATGCTTTTCTCTGAACTATGAAACAGTTAATTTCCAGCTCATTTTAAGAAAGCCTCAGTTTAGTTCATCCATGGATGCTTTCTAACCAGTTTTGGTAGGCTTTAATTCAGTTGTGTTTCACCTTTACAATTGAGAGTCTCTACGTTCAAACTGTCTTGTAACACTGATGAACTTATGTATGGGTATATATTAACCTACGTTAATCTGAATCCTGAATTATGTATTTGTGCTATTGTAGTATGATAAACTACTCGTACATCCTATTCCTTCATAAAGGCTTAAAGCTAAAGATTAATTTTGTATTCATTCTGTATGCTGAAGTGATGACTTCTGTATTCTCTCTCCTGGTTCTTTCCTGCTCTGTACTTGGGGCACGATATTCCTAGGAGAAGGATGCTTTTCAGTCTTTATCTAGCTCTTTTCAGCCTAACAGCTGCAAATCTGGTACATGCTGTTTCAGTTCCAGGCTTTATCCTACACCAAAAGCAAGAATAAAATTAAAATTACTTCTAAGAGAAGATACATATTTGCATCTTACAGTTGAAGGCTTTGGTAGGGAAGAGGAACTTAATATCTAGCCTTTCATGTCAATGTTTTTCACAACACAGAGAAGTTATCTTAAAAGAGATCTGCTGTGTGCTAATAAAAGGACGTTGAAATGAGGGCACTCAAATCCAAAAATTTATTTTTATTTATGGGTAGAAACATCAGCTACTCACCTTCTCTGCACAACCAGACATTCACCGTCCCTGACCTCGGAGAATCTCTCTGGGCCACTCCACTGCCCTCTCATAGCAACTCAGCTTTCTGACTGTCACACTGTTATACTAGCTGTTACAGGTATAATTGGTATTACAGCTAGAGCAGGTATTACTATAATACCAGATCCTTCTTAATTACCATATCTGGCTCAAAACACTTAAAGCCCCTGCATAACTCCCTTACCCAGGCTATGTCTCTGTTAGAGAGACCTTGGTATCACCACAGGGCTCCACCAGCACCACAGGAGCCACAGACTCCACGTGGCCCATCCACCACCACAGCCCCACAGCCCACAGGGCCCACCACAGCCCCACAACCCCTCAGGGCTCA
>NW_010168861.1:0-297 GCF_000695765.1 Mesitornis unicolor
CCAGGGAATCAAGGATGCTCCGGATGAAATCTTTGTGGGGCTACAAGTTGGCTTAATAGAAAAGACAAGAGCCAGCAATAGTCTTCAGTCCTAGCATGTTTAATGTCGGAGAAGATCTTGACCGTTTCCATTTGAGAGACGGCTCATACTAGTAGCCACCAGAATTAGAGGCGAACGGGGATGAGATAGCAAAGAAGGGAAGTGCAGAGCCCAAGGCTTTGTTTTTCAGCAGAAATACCTTGCATGAAGGGAGAAATCGAGCAACTGCTTTCACTCCTATCCCCTTTCTGGTGTGAG
>NW_010168862.1:0-31847 GCF_000695765.1 Mesitornis unicolor
CAACATTCCCTCCCAACTTAGTGTCATCTGTCTGTCCCTGTCACTGTGTATTTCAAACCTGGACAGATCTATCTTTATAATATGCTGTGAGTTAAATCTGTTGCATCATTCCCATTAACAGACAGGAAACTGAGACATGAAGTGGAAAAGGGTTTTCTAAGTTTGTTTCTGTCCCTTAAGAACTAAATTCACAGAGCAGATCCTGATCTGGTGGGGTCAGTATAAATTTTGCCAATAAATTAAACAGAGATTCTGTATTCATTAGAAATAGCAAAAAAGTCCTCTTCTAAAAAATAAAAAGAATGTTGAAAATGCACGTGCACTTGTACAAACATTGTTTCCAAACTTAAAATAAATAACCATTTGTTTGCACTCCTGAATTAGCCACTTCGGTATCTGAGGAATGTGCAACGAAAAGAATTTCTGATATTTATTAACTAGAATAGTTATCTTGGAAAGACTGAAAATAATGCTAGAGACTGAATACTACCTGCACAGGGACTTTGCATTTATAACAATCACAACTTCAACAAATCATGTAAGTAGCAACTATACTCATAACATCCAAGGATGAGTAACAACCAGGTGATAATGCAACATTACAGAAGGAGTAAGAGAGATACAGAAATGAATGAACCTTGATGGCTACAAAACTAGCCAGTGACATAGGTGAAGCCAGAAGGCTACCAGTACAAGCTGAAGACTTAGCCAAGCGCTGTCTACCTTCTGGTAAAAAATACATTTCTGAAAAAAAGAAATATTTGGAGGGTTTCTTGTTCAGCCCAGACTGTGGCTCCATACACTTTCCTCACAATTCTCAAGTTTTCCACACAGACCCCATACCTTGATCCCACCCACACAGAAATCTACATGTTCTCACTAAGAGAATACATGTCTAATGTATAAGCAAATGTAGGTTTCCATGAAACTCAGAGTTGCACAGAAATGAGCTCAAATGACTTCTCAACCTTATCACCAAAGGACGCCTAACACACACAAGCTATTATCAACATTTGCAAATCATTTTAGATTTCGGACTAAGCAGCATCCTGGTTTACTGGGGCAGTGTTTTAGAGTCAGTTTTCTGCTGAGGAAAACTGCAGTTTTGTAAGGACACCACCACTTTATTTCATGGGAACAAAGCTGATAAAAACTTTGTTATAGCTTTCAGCTAATACTGGTATGCAGGTTGCCATAGGGATCAAGGTCTTTGAGGTCTTGAGATAAGGAGATGCAGAGGCTGGGAGGAGCGGAAACCTTGCCCTAGGTGACCCCAGGCTGACCAATTAATACCATTCATACCATCAATGTCACATTCAGTATAAATTAGGGAGTTTGCTGGGGACAGCCCTTCTCTGCCTCTTCCTCCTGCTCCTTTTTCCTCAGTCTTCCGTGGGTGACATCTTTAGAGGGACTTGTTTACCATCCCAAACCTGAGGCCTACTGCCCCACAATATTTTCTGAGTATAACTCTGTGTATTTTATAAATGTTATTAATATTAAGTTTTTAAGTTTTATTATTATATTTTATTAAAGATATTTCTATTTCAACCCACAAATCTCCTTTCCTTTTCCTGACCCCCCTCCCCAAGTGGGATGGAGGCATCAGGTGATAGAGCAACCGTATAAACCATGACAGCAGCTTAGATTTCCCATTAAATTTCCAGTTACAGGGTACATGTAACAACCCAATCCCTTCCAAAGCAAAGATACTTGTGAAGGCTAAGATGGTAGACCACGGTAAGTTAAGAACCTACTATCACTTAGAAAAAGATTGTTTAAATGTGTTTTTCTACAAAATATATTCTCTTTTCCCATGCACAAAAGCTTAGTGGACATGAAAATGTTTGAGAGAAAGGCAGCAGGAAAAATCTTTGGTCTGGGGAACAACCGAGTACACCGGGCTTCTCTGTCTGGAAAAGAGGAGGATGTGGTCAGAGGGCTACAAAATAATGAGAAATGTGGAGAGGGCAGGTGGGGTTAGATGGCTCACTGTTTCTTCCAGAACGAACATGAGGCAAGGGGAGGACTACACAAAGCAGCAGGAGCCAAATTTGAAAATAGATGGCATAAACTCTCACTGTAAGACTGTAAGCTGTGAACTGCTGCACAAAGGATGCTTTAGCTGCTTAAAGTTCAAAGGAGACTGGGAAAGCTCAGGGGAATCCATTGAGTTATTAAACACAGAAAACATACTCAGCTCAAGAAGTCCCTGGGCTGAAAACAGATTCAGAAACAGCACGGGGACAGGGAAATAAAGACTTGTTCTACCTTAGCTCACAGCTACCGCTGGAGATGGGATACTGAGCTAGGTGGAGACTCAGTCTGGCCCAGTATAGCTATCATGTTTTTTATCTTTTAGCACTGACGTTTTACAGTGGTAATTTCTGCTATGGTGACAAAAAAGTAGTAATAGCATTGAGAGCATACCATCGATCATGGGACAGTGGGCCAGGTCTTTATTCTTGCCTCAGCAAGTTGGTACTGTATCGCCACCTTTGTGAAGAACACAAGCCTCCTCTGGTTTGAAGCCTGGGAACTAGACACTAGTTTCTCAGTGTCAGGATGCATAAATAAGGAATGTGAATGTTTACATATTTCCAAATACCACAGTAAGCAAAAAAAACCCATTTAAAGAACACATCCTTCTGTGCCTCACAACACAGAATGTCAAGGGTCTTGCTAAAATTGACCTGCCAGTTCCATGAGAAAGGCGCTGTGGCTCAGATCCAGGCCATAAGTTCCCCAATTGTTGAGAATAATTGCTACTTTGTGTCACAGCTGAATTCAGTCCTTCATTCTAGGACTTGCTTTAATAAAATGAGCTTGGGGAAGCAAGGATTGCTATAGCAACAGAATCTTCTTATTAAAAAAAAAAGCAGGAGACATGCTGGTCTCACCTCCCACTTCGCTTTTGCTGCTCTGCTGCTCTTTTCAGCCCAATCTGATCTTGTGGCTGCCAACTCTCTGGAGGTTGCTCTGGTCAGGCACACCCAGCGCAGCGCTGTGCATTTAAGTGTTTTCGCTTGCAAGTGTCACAGCTGCCAGTGGAATCCCGTCAGAAAACAAAATCCAGTGGTAGCAGGAGATAATGACATTTCTGTGGCTGCTGTACAGCAGTTAGTGACCTGGTGAGAAAACTGTATCATGTCTCTCAGATAGTGGTGAGAAATCAGAGCAATGTGGGCCCGTGAGGCCCTGCTGAAGAGATGACAACATGTAAGACTGGAAGGGACTTTCAGCCACTCCAGTTCCTGGCTATTTCAGATTAGCACATGATACAATTTCTTCTCTTAAGTGGAAAGCTCCCTCTTTCAACTGCTTAGGGCTTTTCCCTCTCGCAGCCCTTACATCTGGAGCTATTCCAGACAGCTGTCCCTCTGGTCCTTAGGAACCTTCTTCCAACTTCCAGACAACATTTACTCATGAATCGTTTACATCTACTCATTCTTCTGCTGATCTTGTCCTGGCTCTCAGCCCTCCCTGCTGTTTCTCTTCTTAATGTACTCACAGACGCCTAACAGGCTGGCTCTTACCATTCATTTGTCAAAGTAGACACACCAGGATAGTCCAGTCCCCCGCTGTCAGGTAAGCCTGATCACCTAACCAGCAACCCATACAATGGCATTTATCCCCCTCTTCCTGCTGCAAGTATTTAATCTCACACCTTCCGGGACTGAACCTGCCCTTTCTGCAGCCTTGTTAAGCAAAGTCCTGTGGTTGACAAACACACAGAGAATATTGTGCTCCTCCACTTCCAATCAGCAAGCACACAGCTAATACAGAAACGGCTATTTTTGATTCTCAGGCTAACTACCATCTGTAAGAAACCCTTCAACAGCCTTCCAAAATTTCCCAAACAGTCCAAGAAGCACAACAGTCCTTTACGTACATTCCTACTCTGTGTGACATCTACTCCCTCCATGGCTGTCATCCAGTGGGTAGGACCAACACAACTTTCTCCTCAGAGGGTAGTTGGGTGTCCTTGCCTGCACCATTGCACTGCTACACCTGGGCTCCATTTCAACCACAAAAACCCCTGCTTTAAGTACCCATTGCACCGTGATTACATCATTACTGGAGCTGCTTACAGTGGCTTCTGCAGTTACAGTGACAATGTTCTCATTTGGGATTTCTGAAATAAAATCAAACAGAACACTTCCAGAGAACTGTTCATTAATTCCCTGCTTAAAAGCACCGAATTATTGGTCACTTTTTTTTTTAAATGGGATAGGGGAGAAAAGAAAGGCACTGAAGCCAGAATTAATCAGCCTTGCTCATCTCTAGCCCCTATATGGTTCTCCCTACAGAGCAAGTAAAGACCTAAAGAATTTTATTTCCTGTTATCGCATGCATACAGCCTCTAGAAGGAAAACAAACATATTTAAAATACAATTTCACTGAAGGCGAACATTTTAGCCAACTGTATTTTCAACAACTGAAGCAATTTTGCCAGTAACATTAGAATGCAGTATTGGTTTTGGGAGGAAAAAGAAGTACTTACTTGGGGTGAGGCACAACGTGTCTGGCAGTACAGAAGAGAACTGTAATTACATTAGCATGCATGAATTTTGGTTTTATCTAGGTCACTTCTCCACAAGGCATTTAACTGCAACCTCCTGATAGGCTTCCATCCAAAGTTTAATAGACAACCAACTGCCATGGATATACGACCATTAGACAGACTTTCCTCTGGTTTTTTACACTAGACAGTTGCTGGCTTTCAGTACCAATGAAAGGGCTCAGTACCACCAAAATGCAGGCTAACACACTGCCAACTTCAGTAACAGTGACCACAGGGCCCGGGAGGCTACATTGCAAGTAACTGGGCTGATGAAAATAGAGAAACCACAGACTGCTCAGCAACTCCTTCAGAAATCCATGTGCTGCACTTTGGAGCGGCTGCTTGCCAACTGGCTGCAGATGAACCCAAAGCAGACACAGAAAAGCAAAACTATCCTGAAACAGATCAATTGTTTTTTTAAAAAAAAGTCACTCACTGCAACAAGGCTCTAAAGGGGAAAAATATCGAGCGCTTTTATGTATCAAAAGTAAAGAGTGCCGCTATATAGTTTAAGAAAGCAGGAGACAGGCAGACATTGTCGCTCCCAAACCACAATAAAAACCAGTATACTCTTTTTACGGAAGAAAAATTTCTATCTCCTAGATTTTACTTGAGATGATTGGATATATTTATCTGGAACATACTGAAACCATCAGAGCCAGGAGATGAAAAATCTGTGGTAATTCTGACAAGTGTTGGCAAACAGAACTGTCAAGTAAGGATAATGACTTTATATTCACAAAGCACTTTTCATCCAGATAGAACCCAGAGTGCTTTACAATTGTTACTAATGGATTATACACACACATGAATCACTTTGCCCATGACTGAAATGGAACAGCTTAAGGAGTGAACTGTTTAACAGCACATAGCAACGCTACACCACAGTTTAGCACAGGATCCAGTTGCAAATCCGAGAGAAATTTAGGAAGGCAGAATGTAATTATCCACACTGCAATCTGCACAGGATGCTGGGTTTACATTAGTGCTCCTCCAACAACCGCCGCTGGAAATATGGCAACTGTCAGCATCTAGCGCAGCCCTCTGTCACGATGGGAAGATGACAGGGCACCTTTTGGCCCTCTTTCAGTTAACTTTACTTAAGTTCAGTTAAGCAAACTTGGCTAAGCCTGCAGAGAATGAGTCACTTCAGGGATGCATGCAATTATCCAAGTCCTGAAAGATGGCATCTCATTCCGAAAAGTACTCTTTGATAATGGAACAGAGCACTTGGTGGATACCGCATGGGAAGAAAGAAGCTTGCACTCGATCACCAGTGCTACTTCCTCCAGCACCTGTTTCTCATCTGCAAGTTTCGCAGAGGGAAAACAAGGGGCTCTGTTTAATCCTGATTAAACTTGTGAATGAAGGAGCAGAGAGAATTGAAATCATCTAAGCAATATAACAACAGGTTGAAGAAAACAGTGCAGTGGTAATGGGGAAGGCATTATTATTTTTTTTTTGGAGTTTCAGGTAATTATGTGCTTATTACTAGAGTGAAAATAATACTAGAATAAATGGCAGAAATATACTAAGGAATGTTAGCACACACAATGAGCTTTGGGCCAACTTTTGTAACAGCTGCTCCACATTTCAGTAATTTCATCTCACACAAAAAACAAAATCCAAGCTTAAAAACACTTTCAAAATGTTAGAAACATAGGTACAAGCAATGTTTTAACCCCTATCAAGTCCTAGTCTCAAGTCCACATTCAACACCTTGTGAAATTTCAAGGCTGTACCCAGCAGCTTTCACTGATCTCAGTTAAGAGCTCATAAGAGTGCAGTACTTCTGTTAATCAAACATATGTTAAGTTGTTTGAAACTGCAGATTTGTCTTTCCCCACTTTATTTTTGTTTGTTGCTTTGGGTGTTTTGTTTTGTTTTGTTTACATTTGGCCACATATTTTGCAAAATTGAGTATACTTTTTAAGAAATAGGCTCAAATACTATTTTATAGCAAAAATAAAATTAGATACATTAATTACTCTATGAAATGCAATAAGCTGATACCAACGTACCCTTTCATACAGATACAATTTCTACCAGAATCTTACAGCATGTTCTTGCTTTTCTCCTCCTCTAATCCTCACCAAAACTGCCCTGGATTTGGAGCACGTGGACCATCACCATCTTTGCCAAAAAGATGCTCAAACAAACAATTATCTAACAGCAAACACAGTATTATGATCATTAGGTTAAAGACCACAACTCATATAAAAACAGAAATTGGCCTGCAATAGATTAGGAAACAGGAAATCTTTAAAGGGAACAAGAGCTACAATACAGCCCTCTGAAACAAAAGGAAGAACATTACGGTAATTAATTTCTATTTTAACAAACACAGCATACAACAGCTGGAGTACGTAAACACTAGGATGCTGGATATCTCATTGAAAGGCAGGAAGCCAAGGGGAAAGGGTGAGTACAAATGGAAAGGCTGGAGTCAAAACAAACTCTGAGATTCCTCACCAAGTCAGCGACCATAAGATCTACCTAAAAAATGTAAGTCTGGAAAATTCATTGTCTAGAACCAGAGATTTCACTGCACAAGTATTTAAACTAGGCTGAACTAAGTGATATTTTTTCTTTCAGTTGTTGTCCAAGATTAAGCTTAATTTATGCACCTAATTTAGAGAAGAAGTCGGACCATTTATCAAAATTGCCTTGTTTACCTCACTACTGTCCTCAGCAATGAGAACAAAGAATGCAACAGCCAGAGAGTTAGGAATCAGCCCAAACATCTGATTCCCTTTCACATTAGGAATACCACAGTCACCAGAGATAACAAAAGGGGACGGACAAAGAGAAAAATTAACTATTTACAATGATGTATATAGAGACGGGAAACATTTGGGGAAAAGGATCAGGCAGGAAAAAGTAAGAGTATCTGAAAAACTGCTGTACGTCAGAATTCATCCATTTCCAATAAAAACCACTTGTGAAACAAAACTGCTAACAAAACAAAGATGTCTTTCAAAGAAAGAGAATATTATATCATCTGGCTTTTTCATCATGGATCATAGACATTGATAATGGAAATCAGCCAGGAGTTCAAGTTTCTTTATTCAGGACTTTTAGGTGGAAAATACTGTATCTAGTTTAATGACACATCTCCAGGTGGGTTTCTTACTCTTTCACTGCTTCCTCCCACCCAGATCCTCTGTATTTCAGTAGCCTGTCTGGCACAACTCAACAAGATGTTAAATCTTCTTACCTTCAGAAACAGCAAGCGTCCCTCTGAAAGGGCCATGTCAAGACATATTAACAAGTTTTCTAAGATCCTGCACCTTTCACATTCGTTGATTCCCTGCTTCTTTGCAACAAGTCTCATCTACACTTGAAGACTTGTTTGCTTGTTTAGTTTAGGTGAGCAGCAGCTAACTTTGGCTTGCATGCACTGGATGTTGCTTTACTCATGCCAAATGGAGCTAGCGTACACGGACGGTTTCTAGACCAGGTATGCAGATGGTGGAGTGACAGAGAGATGATAAGAGTGTACCTGGTTGAAGTATTTTAAACAACTTTCCTGGCACCAAAACCAGCAGAAACAGCACTTGAACAGGCACTTTGCACATGCATTCTCCTGCAATAAAATGAAACGTTTGGTTACTGGACACAGAACTAGACTCAACCAAAACTGCCAGCTTAGAGAAGTTGCTCTGCAGGTGACTGACTCTTCTAATGAAGCATTCACTTAGGCAGCACATATTTTCTTTTGGATTACAGGAATTGGTTTTAATTCAGACCTTTCAGTACTAATGACCGATGAGCTGAGCATATTTTTTTTCTTCCTGTGGATGGAAGATTCTTCTCTGGGAAAAGAAAATAAGTGCTGCAAGCAGCTTTGTGAGCTAACAGCTGCTTGGAGAACACAACAGTCTGCGAGTCAGTAACCCTTAGAGTACTTTGCGGTCATCAGGGAGTACACTGACAGACTTTTAACTTTTTAAATCAAAAAACATTCACACTTCTGAAGTGACTGGTAGCCTAATGAACACAAACAAAAGAATGGGCAGAACGACGTACATGCACATGTGTGTGTACTGACTCAGAGAATATATTCATTTTTCAGGGCAGGAAAAAACAACACGTATTAGAGCAGACCGTTCAAAGACTACTGATCTACGTTAATCTAATACTAAAAACAGAGCAGAAAAGCTCAGCATTTGTTCCAACCCTCCCACTCCCATCACATCAGGAGCTCAGAACTGTTCATCATATAAAAAGTTTACCCATCAAGACAAGAAGACATCTTGGTAGTCCTGGTAGCCTTCCCAATTTAACCGGCTGGTTTTCTCAGCAAAAGGAAATTCACTTCGGTGAGTCTTTCTAACCCTTTTCCAGAGGTCAGAATGTTTGTGTTTTGTTTTGGAAAGCAGAGATCTCCCAGTCACTATATGAAAACCTCAGGTCTCCACAACTACCACTGTTAGTGCAGAAACCATGAACCTCCCAACTTTCTTCCAAAGAAGTCCTTGAAATTATTCCAAGAATAATTCCTTTAAAATGGCAACTGCACATGCAAACTCCTGACAGCATAGAAATACCTTAATCTTGCTGTGTGTTGCTGGAGAGATGATTTTACTAAAACAGTATTACTTTCTGTTTATTAAAAACGTAGAGCAAGGGACCTCAACAGCAGTCTCCTCTCTAATTCTGCTTGAAGACTGCTGTGTAGAAAACAGCTGTGATTTTACCTCCAAGCTCACCACACACACCCTATAGGTACCAGGGATGGTCGTGTGAACACCCTGTCGTGACTATACATAGGATGCTTCAAGTCCAAGGCAAACTCTAGAGGAAAAGACCTCCATTTAAAACCTTTGCCCACATCTCCCTCTAAAATCAGAGCTGTGCAGTCATGGCAGCCCTCTCCCCTTGCAAAAGTGCCAGAGCTAACGGCAATGGCACATTTCTAGGAGAAAAGAGATGTGGAGATGCACGACAGAAAGAAAAAAGGCAAGAAACAACCAAAACAGTCCAGCTCTATTTTGTATGTATCTTAAAAGATGTGGTTTGGATCCCACACAAACCTCTGGAATAGTTCTTTTTACATACAGTTTTTCTATAAACTTGCATTACAAGGCAGATGAAATCTTTTCTGTAAGGTATTTCATATGCAACAATAATGTTCTTACTTACCTTTGCTTTTTGGAAATTTGTGATGCAAAAATTTTCAGGAGAGCATTCTGCCAAAAGTTTCCTTTATCTTTCATAAAAATCTTTTTATACAAACACCAAATAAAGGTGGTTTTAATGTTAGTGTTTTCTGCTTTAAAAAAAAAAGCTTTCTGAATGAAGAAAATGGGTAAAATTCACATCATATCATCCATTTCCAAGCTAGAAATAAAGTCTTGTCTTTATTTTTTCCTGAGCCTCGCCTTTTAACTACTATTTTTATAAAGTTACAGACGTATATACGTACCTTTTGTTTTAGGATGTTATAAAGGTACAAGAGAACAATCCTTGGTATTCTCAGTACTGTAATTAGAAACGAGCCTTTTACAGCAGTTCCTAGATGATAGCAAAAAAGAACTGATACGGAAGACAGGATTGGGTGAGGTGGTGGGCTATTTTTATTTCTAGAAAGAAAAACAAACAATTTGAAAACGTTTCAGAAACTTATTTAAGAAGATGCACATCGTATCTCTTCACTATTTGGAAATTTTAAGCTGCTATCTCCTTTCCCACTTGAACTACTCCAGTTTTCCTACTGACTTCATCTAACATTCACCTTAGTCCAAAGGAAAGCAGACAAGTTTATAACTTTTACTGGATTAGTTCGGTTCAAAAGCAGTGAGTGTTTTCACATATGCAGTAATGGAAAAATATCTAGAAAAGACCTACAGTGGAAAACAGCAGAAGTGAACAACATCTGAGAATACTTCCTTGAACACCTCTCTCCAGCCTCTGTCACTCCTCTTATTCTTCGCAATCCTTTATTCGACTGTGGTTTCTGCATGATTTTAGTCTGAAGGAATGAATCCGCTACTTCTGCTTTAGTGGTAAGATTAAAACCAGAAAAAATATCACAAGCTCTCACATGTAAAGTTGAGAACCACTATCTACAGTTACTGTTGCAATACGGTCAAATTTTGTTATAAATTTTGTTCAGATAATTAACACCTTTTTTTTTCTTCTCACTGAGCAGGATTTGTTCTAAAGCGGAATACACATAAAAGGAATCTCATGCTATATTATATATATATTATACTCTAGTCTAAAAACCTCCTAATTCTGCTGTACAGTAACCTGTGTTGTTTTAGAGAAATGATGTGTTTCCCAAAAGTGAAAAGCAAAGACAAAAACTTGGCCTAAATACAAGTTCTATTTTCTTGGTTCCTTTCTAAAGGTCAGTTTAATGTCAGTGGCTGACAGAGAGTAGTATGACACAGCTCTCCAGGGTTTAGATGAAAACCAGGAAATGAACTTAAAGCCACTCCCCCATCCCTCTATATGCTGCTAAAAAAAATCAATTAGATTAACACTATAAATACCTTTAAAATGCTTCAGAGGATTAAAAAAACCCACTGATCAATACTCATAGATAACCCTTCTATAAAGCAACTCTGAAGCATTTGACCCAACCCTGAAAAATCACTTAGACAACAGAACCAGCAGCAGTTTGACTAAGTAGTTAATAAAGATCAGACCTCACACCACAAATAAGATGTCCTGCTTTCATAAATGACTCTTTCAAAACCTCTGTTATCTCAAAAAAAATAGTAGTTTGCACTGGTTAGGGCTAAAAAACTCTATAAATACATGTTTTTATTATAAACTTAGTTCAGCAAGGATTTAAATCATACGCGCTATGTCAAGGTAGGTATCGCTGTTCCACGGGAATCCTAAAGGTACCACTGTGGTTAATTCAAAACACTAAATACTGTGCAGCCGAGACGCATTTAAATATGTGAATATACCACATTATTTTAAATAGGAAATTCCAGCAAAGCAGTTGCTGCATTTATTATTTTTGGTCTTACAACTAGGGGAATGGCTTGGAGGACAGTGGAATTTTATCCTGAATAAGGCAGGGGTTTTTTCTTTTGGAGCCATCAGTTTTCTGTGTTAGAAACACAAATATCACAATATAGATGAGTTATTCTATCCATATATTACCACTGTTTTATTCTTCCTTGGCCACTACCTTACATGTGATAGTCTCAGTCAGATCTCAGAATAGAAAAGATTAAGTTTCTGCAAGTTAAATGTTAACCACCGCTGAGAAAAACAGAAAGGACAAAGTTTGCTCTTGTGTTAATAATTCACTTGCTACTGCAGAGAAAAATGAAGGGTTTTGGTATTTTTAACAGGACTGATTAATGAGCAGGAATAAGTTCAGTTTAGATAAATTTCTGTATATTCAGATGCTTTCCCACACCTTCTTTTCCTTGCAAAGGAATTCTCACAAGAACAGGGTCTGACAACGTTTCTCGCTTTGCTTCCAAACAGATTAGAAAAAGAACAAAGATTTTCCTTGTAATTCTGGCTCAGGGTAGGAAACATCGGAAAATGGCTAAACACACCAACGGCTGATGCCTGCGACTTTAAACAAGCCCAAGACTGGGCTCAGTCACCCACCCACCCACACCAGTTCCCCTTAAGGATGAAGTTTCACCCAGCTTTGTACATTATACGCCTGCAATCCTGAAGTGATTTCAGCACAAGCAGCCAGCCACACGTATAAGGATTTGTGGGCAGGTCATACTGTGCACCCAACTCTGCGCATGTCGATGCCACTGTGTGCACACAAGGTACCAGGGGAAAACAGGAATCTGCCTGCTAGAACTGGTTACAAGGCTGAGTAGGGCCACAGCTTACTTGTCCTCTTTGGTATTCCTATTTTATGTCACCACAGGATTGTTTGATTTACAGAGAACATTACTATTCCAAAATCCTGTGAACTTGTACTCAGTACCACATCATCTTTTAATAATTTCCTTTCTTCGGTGCTGCCAATTGCCTTTATTTTCTTGTGAGCCCCGTGACACTCGGTATCTTTCTTAACACTGAGTTCCTTGAATGATCACACATGCATCTTAGCTTTCATTTTAAAACCACTTCTTTGTGTGAAGAAAAAAATGTAAACTTGACACACCCAAAAGACGTAGACATTTGAAATGCAAAAAAACCCCTAACTTCTTTAGAAACCTGTCCTTCTTTTGAGACCTGTGTTTATAGTTTTCTTCAATCCTGCCTCACCTGTTTCAAAGACTGCCTAAAACGAGATTTGGTGCAAAATACTTTAGAAGTGTTAAGGAATGAATCATATATTTCTCAAGTAAATATGAATCTCAGTTTTTAAACAAATACAATAAATTATAAGACTTGTAATAGAAGAGACACCATCAGACTCACAGAGAACACAGATTGTGCTTCCAACCGCCCTTTTCTTCACCTGCTCTCAAAGCCACAAAGGACAGGTCTGACTACACATGTGCTGATGGGTCTTTTACATGGATTAGGTCAAAGGATGCTCATAAATATTACAGATGTATTTGAAAAGGGAAGAGGAATCCTTTAAAAATTTGGTCCTAGTTCATGTCTCAATGACTTTGGTGCAAACCCATACACCTGGATTTTTCACTTACTGGGAGATGCATGTACTTCACCTCTCACTGAATCTATTGGAAGCTGTGGTGTTGAACACCCTAAGAGTCAGCTGGAAATCCCCAATCCTGCAAATGCTTATCCAATTCCTTAATTTCAATCCTGTGTGGTGACATACATGTATTGCAGCTACTGAGTAAGTCACACGTGGACAGGACGGTGATGTCTGTGACATGGGCCAAGTGACCATACCGCCTTCCTTTAATCCCAGAGAGGGGAAAAGCCACATCTCACTGAACAGGTAAATACGCACATAACACCTAAGCACACTAAGATGAAAATAAACCTTCATGTAAAACAGCAGTAGCAACAAAGAAGGTTTTTTAAAAGACTGAGCTGTTTTCAGAAGTCCTAAAAAGTAATCATTAAGCAAAAAAAGTTGTATTTATTTTATTAAATTAATAACATCTTTCACATTTCCTCAAATAAAAGGCAGCAAAATCCACTTTCAGTGGTGGTACTACAGGTCAAACAAATGTCACTTGTAAAGCCAATCCAGCTAGAATGACCCCCTGCCCTTCCCATTTGCAACTCCGCTGTGGCTGTTGGCCATGCAGCGCATCGCTGTGTGTGCTGGGAAGGAGATTTCCGCACGGAAAGGCCGTGTCATTTCCTCGGAGCACTTACAAGCCATGAAGAAAGCCTCTCTGTGAGGTATCATAAACAAACTCTTGTGACATGCCTTCATATGCTGCCCCAGGGAATAAATTAAAAACATACAGCAGACAAGCTCAGAATTGCTGGAACAGCTTGAGATAACCCTTGTCCTTGATGGTGCGACTGCTTTTGCAGCCAACCATCCCCTCCCCATTCCTGCCCTGCTCCCCATCTCTGCAGATCTGCACTGACAGCCTAAAGGCCAGGAAGAGCAATCACTACCACTGAAAAACTGCATTTCCCCTTCCAAGCACAACTTTCTCTACAGAGTACATGTCACCCGGCAAGCAAGAAGAGGGTTTGACAGTAGACACACAAAATTATTTCAATACAGTTGGGTGGAGGAACCTTCCGTGCTCTGTGGCCAGTTCCTGCAGCAGTAAAATATAGCTGGAAAGCGGAAGACCCTAACAGAGCAGTAAACGTCACCACAGTGGTTTCTACAGGTGCTTCCCTGCGCTGTGTGAAGAAGATATGGACAGTAGCTTTGCCTTGGGGATTTAGCTGGTGTACCGTACCAAAAGTCAATGAAACTGCTTTTCTTTCCCGTGCTTCCTCAAGCAAGCCAATTTAAATGAACCCTTAGTGGACTCAGCATTCAGCTGCTAAAGCTGAATTAATTGCTACAGCTTGAGGAACATAAATTTGCTTGGAAGAAAAGAGCAGCCCATAACCCACATAACCACAGCCACGCTGGTTAACTGTGTTTAGAGCTTCAATAGGAAAAAGGGAATGACACAAGAAACGTGAGTTTCTCCCTTTTCAGGTCCTATCATGGCATGTAAAATAGTAGTGTGAGACTGTGCCACACTATAGACATCAACCTTTTAAAAAGCAGCATTTTACGGTTTGTCTGGTCTTTTATGAGCATCAGTTCAGTGCCACGGCTGTTGGCAGCACAGAGAATCTGAGCAGATATAGGCTCCTAATACACATGTTAAACACTGCCCTGCCTTGGCTTTTTGGATGGGATGACAAAACGTCACTTAAAATGATGGCAGGCACTGGCTGTTACCAGCTCTTCCAGCTTTGCTGCTTTGGCTGGAGCAGAGCCACAGCAGGAAGTCCTTACAGAGTCACTCCTGCAGCAGGGCCTGTGCTGCTGTGTCTGCTGGGCAGCGAGGAACAGACCATTTGGAAACCTTTCAGCAACTGAAACCTCCAGGGATACCTTCTACAGCCCAGCCACAAAAACCTGCTATGTAGGTTTTGGAGAAGCCCAAAGTCCTTTTCCCCTTCCTGATGGTTCTGGACGGCTGTGGCCAGTGCTCCTGGGTCTGCAAACCCTCTCCTGCCAGGCTCCCTGACTGACACTCACATCACCTTTCTCAAGGACTAACTTTCCAACAGATTGAGGTTATCACCATATTCCTCTAATATAAAATTAAGAAATGCCTTAAAATGCCAGAGATTTTCACAGATCAGAAAATCTCATCACTGAGCGCAGAGGAAGAGAGCAATGAGGGTGAGAGAGCTCATAAAATACTTATAAGGAAAAAATGTTTTCAGGATACTCTTTTCATTACCAAAAACTCAACAATGTGTTCTGAGACTTAAATCTTTCCCTGCAATGACAGAATAGCACTGTTCCAGTGCATGAAACCAATTTAATTTCGTTTTACAATACTGCAAGCCTAAAAAACAGTTTAAAACAGGAAAAGTAGATATTTTTCCTCATTTCCTCCACATTTACATTTCAGGGTAGTACAGAGTTCAATAAAGTTTGTTTACACATCTCTAAATTCTTAGCAGTGCTGTTAAAGCATTTACAGTTAATTGAAAAATATCTGCATGGGATGAAAAAAAACAGAACAAATGGAAATCCAGAGCAGGGATGAACACTTAGGAAGAGGTCAAACTGCCTATGAATACATGAAATTACTGAGGAGCTCTATATTGCTTCTCCATTTGGAGTTAATGCAGACTCCTGGGAAAGGGTCAAATGCAGCCTGTGCCTTCTGAATGGCAATTTCAGCAGGGTCAACTGAGCTCTCTTGGCTTCTACCAAGGCTCAGTTTGACTCCGTAACTCCAGTGGAAGGGGTGAGTCACATTAATACCGTACACACTGTCAAATCTTACTCACAATATTGCAACAAGCAACATTATTTGCTATTTAATTTGATTCCAAGACATTGACATAAACTGCAGTCTATTTAAGATTATTTTACCTAGAAAAAGATTGGAAGTAAATGGTAGGAAATCCTCAAAACTTTACAGGGGCAATTCTGCACTCACCTGTTGAAGTAACAAGTAACCACTGCCCCAGCAATCGTCATTTGCTGACAGGCAAGAATGAATTCACTAGTCCAGATAAGGCCAAGGAAGTGATACCATGCCATGTAGTAAATTCCAGACAGAGCTCTGTATTCTACTTGTCCTCCTGAAGTAGTCTGTGCAGTACCTGGAGTTGGGATTACACCACTGCGTTATTAGCAAATGCCAGACAAGAAGGGGAAAAAAAAGCCCACATAAGTGCTTCTGTGCCTTTTTTCTCAATTTTTCTTCATTATAAAAACATACATTCAGGTCAAATCTAATTCTATCAATTCTAACAAAGTCAGAGAGCCAAAATTGAGTAATTCAAACAGGATTTTGAGAAACAAAATATTACAAAAAGCAAAAGCTCAGGTTTAAAGTGAGACTGAGATACAGCTGCCAATGAAGTCAAGGGGACACCTGCAAATTAGTAAAGATTCCTGACAAAACATTATTTGAGATTTGAGTAATCAAATGTTTCAGAAGTAAACAAAATCTTCATTTTCTTTATACAAATGTGAAATAAACTCATAGTCAGTTATTAAATGCTTTAGATTTTTCCTGTAAGAAGCAAAAGAGAAAGACTGCAGAAAAATATTAAGGATGCGTAACATACCATTGCAACAAAACAAAACTATTAATTAATATTACTAATTAGAACCATGGCAGCTGCTTTCCTAGTTTACTTTGCAATCTTTGTGCAAAATACGGGCAGATAAAGGTGGTCTTTCCAAATAAAAAGAAAGAAAGAAAGAAATGCAGACATGTATGGTGGCATAAGCTCCAATGTTCCTACTGCATTCAGGAACACTGACAAAATCACTTATTCAAGCTAAAAAAAAAATATGCCTCCACTTCCATTAAGAACGCAGAATTTATTCCATATTCAGTACATGGCTTTTCACAAAAGGTGGGAGTAACTCGGAGAACTTAGCAACCTCGATGACCTTAAACGTCTTTTCCAACCTAAATGATTCCGTATTCTGCTATTCTACGTTCTCCCACAGGACAGCACACACCTTCAAGTTCAAACCTACCACAGATACAAAGCTATGAGATGGTTCATCTAATATCTACCCTGTTTTTCCATAATCACAGAATTCATACTCAAGAGTAGCTAAAAGTAGAAGCAATAAAGATTTGTTTTCGGCAATACCATCAAGTTTAGGCAAGCATGAAATGTTATCAATTTTAGCTAGACAGGCAAGCTCTTTGTGCTGTATGGTTGGTCATTCACAGAAATACTGCTGCTTCCATTATATTCAAATGTATTTGAAGCTTGTGAAATGCAAGATACGATGGTGGGAAAAAGTTACTACTCAGATCTCCTTTTACAAACTCTCAGACTTTTCTCCTCATGCCCTGGCCTTTCTGGTTTTAAGTTTGGATGCAAAAGTGCTTTTCTTTTTTTTTCTTCTTCTTCTTTTTTTTTAAGATAATTTTTGAGGACAGATTCACTTATTTTGGTACACTAAAATAAGCTATGCACTATACCACTCCTTTTTGTTCTGACTTAAAGGGAGTTTTCATCTCCTTTCCTTTTTTCAGAGACTGCCATGTTCCTGCAGCACACAGCTAGCCAAATATGCTCATTAACCATAGCCTACAGCCCCTACTGAGGGAACTTCTGCACACGGCAGGTCAATGAGATACAAGAAGGTCTCTTGCCTCTCCATTTTTATGCAAAGACATTATGCCATTTGGTAGCAGAATTAAGCACATTTTCACCATACAATGCACCTGAACATTTCTTTTCCAAAAAAAGGCTTTGCTGTAGTTTTGCCATGAAGACTGACAGATGTATGTATGGTAAAATAATTTTGTTTGCTTTTCACCAGCCTACTGAAATAACCACCTGCAGTAACAGCAGTAATGGTTTTGTCTTTCCTGGCCAACCTTACACACGTGCATGTGTGCTGTGCTGTGCTCTGCTGCATAGAAACTGGGCACATACACCTGCAAGTCCTCCATTGATCACTTTGCAGTCCACGTACAGTAAACTGCTTTTGTTACTTCACAAAAATCCATTTACCAATGTAAACGTCTGTGTCCGACTCAGTCCCTGTCTTCTGGGTCTACCGTGCATGCACAATTTTATCAACAGAACTACATGCAATGCTATTTTTCATACGTCAGTCTTAGCGGCACAGATAAACTTTAAAGCTATGTTGAGAAAAATATATCCATTTTCCTCATCACTCCACTGTGATCTATCTGCTCGCACAGGGTAAACTTTCTCAACAAGGTCTTGCAATAAGATTGAATTTGTCAACGGAATATTTTTCTCCAACTGCATAACGCCAAATCTTTCTGGTGTACTAAACACTCTTAGTGATAACATTAAGAAGTCAGTAAAGAACTGAAGTCCCTACAGCTAAATCACCAAATCTGGAAACCTCTGAGCAGTACAGATGGTGATCTGCTGCAAACATTTCAAAGAAATGTTGTTAATAATGCAGACAGGCACAAGCGTTTGCAGCAGAATTCAGTTTCTCCATCTGAGCCATTTGCACTGTGCCGTCGTGTCAGTCAGCAGAGCAACGCAACGACACAGAAGTCAGCGTGCACATGCAGCATCATTAGCTGCATTTTGGTACTTTCAGAGTTACACCAAAGACTCTTACTCGGCAACTGCTGCTGCAAGGTTTTGCTGACGCCTGGAGCAGTAGGCTGCTGCAAGGGACAAAAATTCCTGGGATGTCTGGTTCAGCTATTTCCTTATCAGAAACAAAGAACCACTGACCAGAAAACACTGACAGCCTGTTTATCAGTTCCTGTTAACGTGGAAATATGATGTGCCCTTCCCACTGCTAAGTGAGGAAAGGTTCTGGCATCATACACTGAATCTCCATGCTTCCTGCAACAGAATTTACTGTGTTAATTTTATTTATCTTTTTTCCATGTAGTGGTATTTACAGCTAAGCTAGCTGACTGTAATTGGAATGTCAAGGACCCTGCAGGAAATACGTTTTCACTGCTGGTTTTGCTACTGCACAGCTTTATGCGGTGGTTTTATTGCTCAGTTGCCTGTAGGATGCACCTTCACTACATGAAAATCTCACACCTCACATCTTCTCATCCTACATTAGATGCATAGGATTTACGCTATGTGGACTTCACAGCCTCCGCATGCTTTGCTGTGCCACATGGCCACTTCAGTTCTGCACTGAAATGCCATACAAATTAGCAAACAAGAAGGCTCAACAACCCTAAGACATACCAGCTTTTCCAAAGCATAGCTGAATTCCATTCCTAGCCAGCTAATGGTTCTAACTGGTGCCACTGTTTGCGCTGTCTCAAGCCTTGTGCAATCTGGCATTTCTCCTATTTTTCTAGGTCTGGAATTCACTCAGTCTCTGCTGCTTTTACAGATTCTGAATTACCAAGGGACTTAAGCAGGTGCCTACCTTAAAATGCATAAGTAGTCCCACTGATTTTAATAGGATTATCCATGTGTTTCAAGTTAGTCATGTGCATAAGTACCTTTCCAAGTGCAGACTACAGTTTTCTATAGCTCCCAAGAAGTTTATCTTTTCTCACAGTAGCACTAACTTTTGGAGGGGATGTAAATAAGGTGTCTGTGGGGTCACATAATGATCAGGTGCATCACAGCTGAAGCGAGGATCAAGTGCTCCAGAGCTGTAAGATGTGGGGATGCTATAAAAGTTTCATAGCTAGTGAAGATTCAAGGAAAATGTTAAGAACAGGTGCAGCACAGCAGCAAGCCAATTTCCCTTGCCCATCCCTCTGTATTAGACAAAATACTAGTGTCTTTGTAAACATCTCTCTTTTCTTCAGCTTTCTCAGTATATTTGCATTTAAAATATAGTCTGCATTGCTCCAGAAAATACATTTGTGAGAATAAAAAGCTGAAGTGTCAAAACCAAGAAAACCACCACCTGTATTTTACAAACTGAATCCTGGATAGGCAACTGTTTGTCAATGGAGAAAACAAATTGCGAAGAGGGCGTATCTTGGGAGATCTTCAGAGAAGCACTCTCAGCTGTTGCAAAAAGTCTCCAGAACTCAAAAAGCAAAATAAATGTCTTCCATTTACAGGGCAATTGTAGGAAACTAGTAGAAAATACCAAGCTGTTCTGCCAATGCATTATTAATCATACAGAACTGTATTTAATTATTCTTTTAGAGGATGTGCAAGTGCTAGTCATCCTAGAACTGCAAAACAGCTCCCAATGAGCTGCCTTACTGTGAGCTGCTTTAACAGGCAGCATTGCCTGTTCCTGCTCCGGCAGGGGGATTGGACTAGATGATCTTTTGAGGTCCCTTCCAATCCCTAACGTTCTGTGATTCTGTGATTGCAGAGGACTCATATTTGGGTTGAAAATCTGAAATAAAATCTAAAGGAATATTGCCTATACCAAATCCAGCCTACTGTTCGTCTGTCCAAGTTTTGAACTACAAAACAAATCTGAGATAGAGCATGGGACTGGAAATCCAAACAACTATCACACCTCTTGCTAACACCAACCTCTTGTATCACCTTAACAAAGCTCCTCGGCCTGAGAGCTGGAGAAAACAATCCTGCACTACCTCCCCAGATCACCAAAACGCTAAAAATGCCTTTATTGTCTTTGAACTCCTCAAGAGTTACTCTGTAATCAGAGCAGCTGTAAACAACCGAGCGGGTTCAGAACAAACCCTCTCACACTACTTCATCGGCACCTAGCGGGCACTGATGCTGCTGCACCTCATTTACAGAGACACCTCAGCCCCTGGACTTCACTAATAACTCCGTTTGGGTACCAACAGCCACCAGCTAACACCGACAGCTTAACAAAAGAAATAATTACAAATACGAAAGGTGAAATTAATAGAACGGAGTAAATCGAATTATCAAATAATCAAATACACAGAGTGACATTGTTCTATCTGCATTCATGGTTAGGCTGTAACTTAGAATTGGTCTGGATTATTTATCAAAAGCACATTCTCTTCCAAATATTAACATGCTAACTGTTAACAGAAAAATCTCACAAGAATTGACATCTACACTAAAAATATCCTGGCAGAAGATCTCAGTCAAAATACGTGTTTCACTGGATTCCTCATATAACCAATACATTGACGGTTAAGTGTCTGTAAACGACCGTCCCTTTTCATGCTGAATCTGCAAAAAGTCCATTCTTTCAAAACTGAGACCATCCTAGAAACTTTAACATCGCTCTACTGTGCAGTAAAACTATGCCACCTTCTGTACTGTACTGTTTGTATCACTCACTGGA
Source organism: Mesitornis unicolor (assembly GCF_000695765.1). Taxonomy (NCBI): domain Eukaryota; kingdom Metazoa; phylum Chordata; class Aves; order Mesitornithiformes; family Mesitornithidae; genus Mesitornis; species Mesitornis unicolor. The sequence continues at coordinate 21,339 of NW_010168862.1, forward strand.
AACATCAGCATTCTTATTATGCAAGCGAGAGGGCAAAAAATAAAATACCACCCTTGAGCCAGGAGACACGTGCTGCCCTATGAACCTAACAGCACGTCATAAACTGTTGGAATCCTACTCTCCAAGCAGGCAGAAAAAAAAATGTTGAATGGAAATGTCTAGCAGGAAACAGCGAATAAAACCAATGGAGGAAAATGGCACAACATGCAAAAAGCCTAAAAAAACCGCTCAAAGGCAGTTTTCACTGGGTTTTATTTCCCTGTGAATATATGTGGAATTTGGTTTTGGATACAACGTGCAAGTCACTACTTTCCTGCAGTCTGTAGAAGCATTCAGGAAGTACCTGACAAGTTCCCCATCCTGCACTTATCATCAAGCTGTTTCTGTCACACGAGCTAAAATATTTCTACTCTTCTAATGCTTGCAGCATTTACAAAAGCTTTTGAATACAACAGACTCAGCTGGCGCTTTCTAAACTTACATTTAACAAGGGCAAGCTTTACATCTTTATGTGTACATATTACGAGTACCAGCGAATATTCCTGTGGGTAACGGGCCAGCTCAGCTTAACATCACAGATGTAGTATTTCCTCTAATAGTTCTTGTTAATGATATATTCAGTAAATGTGTGTATTAACATTCACTTCACTTAGCTGCTACTATATTTGCTATAAATTTACTTAAATTGCATCTGATCCAAGCAGGTGCATGAAATGAACAACTGCTTGATAGGTCAGGAGGCACTCCTTAATTCTACAAAGGACTGGCCTGAACCAGTGATAAGGTACCCCACAGTTTTAAAATTACTCCTGTCTGGCTGATTTGTGCCTAAATGGGATGAGTATTTTGCAGAAAAGCTAACAGGCACACAAAGCTGTGTCTGGCACTTAATGCTGTCTCTGTAAGGGGAAAATCCAACTCAGAGGAGCGTGGAGAAGGAATATCCATGGCACCTAAAGCAAAGTGAATCTGCTTTACTATTTAGTCAGCCAGGAACAACTCACCAAAAGACAGCAGGTCAATTTGGCCTTGCTAGGTCTGACCCTTTTGCAGTAGAAGCAGGTTATCAGCCAGACAAGCGCCTCAAACAGCCATTTCTGTCAGACATGAACTACTGAGGGAAAGGCAGCAAAAACAGAGGCACCCATGCAAACCTGCATGAATCTCTGATGAAAGTTGGAGAGAAACAGATCCTAATCGAGCCTAAGCAATGGGTGAGTGATTCGCAATGCCAGCATGGACTCACACAGATGGACCCTCATGTTAAAAGTGAAGTGGATTTTGTAGAGAGCCAGAATTAACAGGGTGAAACTGAGAAGGAAGCTGCTGTGATGGAAGAAGAGTGAAGTACCTGACCCGTGGAGGTGAGGAATACAGCCAGTTTTGGCAAATGGGCTCAGCCACAGAAAGGCTGGAGGCTTTTCTGGCCTAGTGGGGATCTGTAAGCATGTATGGAGGAGTTACTGCAGCCACTGTCTCAAGGGGTGGTGGAAACACAAGATAAAATGGTAACACACAAACATTTGAAGAGCTGTGCTGTGTTTGGTTTTCCACACCGAAACCACTGCTAAAATTCAGAAAACGGAAAACCCATCAATAAATATGGGAATGACAAACAACTGCCTCAGTCTGCATCAATTCTGCATCAGCTCCAACACAAAGGAAAACAACTGACTTGTAGCAGTGGCCCTAGAAATTTAACATGGAAAAAACCCACCAAAAAAATCCCAAACAAATCCCAAATCGTAATGCTTCCTACGTACAAAGGCTGATGTCTGCATGAGGAGTTATCTCCAAAGCTACACAGAGATTAACTTCCCTGCTCTGGGTGATGCTGCACAGAAGAGCAACGTCCCCCTCCCTTGGATGGCATGATGCTAGGCCAAGGGACAGCATCCAAACTACCCTGGCTCACTCAGTGACACCACTTCCACACTCAAAATCTGGTTTTGCAGGTCTTTCATAGTGATTGATGACTTCCACAGAGCACCTCTCCTACAACTGCAAGAACCTCTGGATTAACCCAAACACTGTTGTACCAGTCTAAATAATGACAGCAGTTATCACTGAACTACTGCCCAGCCTCCATGACAATTACACATTGTTTATAGTCAGAGGAGATTAACATTCTCATTGCAAAACAGCTGCACTGAAAGCTGTCTCCTCCCTCCTGTTACTTTCTTCATTTAAATACATCAAACACATACTGTATCTACTCCAATCTAATCCTAAATTAAATACTTGAGAAAGAACAAAACTAAAGCCCACATATAGGAGCAAAAACCTCTCTTCTGTAGTGCTATGACTCACAGAAATATGGCAATGCTGAAGACTCCAGCAAGGCGGGGGAAGGAAAGAGTAACACAGCTGTGGAACAACGCTAGCCCACATTTTGTACACTGACACAGGAGGTCCCATATTTAAGAACTAGATTTAGGAAAAAGATAGCATTCATCCAAAACCATGGAAAGCATAGACTTACCTGCAGTTCCTAAGTTAAGTAGTACGGCAACCCAAAACACCCAGAACACAATGAGAATCAGAAAGGTCCAGAGTGGCTGGAACAGGAGGAAAGGAATTCTGCCAGTGATTTTGCCAACAATTCGGAAGAGTTGTACAGTGAACGGAAGCCTCTTTCTTAGTACAAATATAAGGGAAAGCAGAACAACCTGTTACAGGAAATAAAAAGACAAGTTGTTGGTTTTCTTTTTCCTTAAGAGAAGTATCAGAGCCGTCAAATGTGGCGCAAGGGGGTACAGACTTCACAAAGACGTGACAGCAAGGCATTTTATGCAAACATACTGCACAGCGGAAAAGCTTTCTGAGACACTGCCTATACTCCCAAAGAGCCTGTGGATTACAATCTCATTTTCTGAAATCATTACTACTGTTTCCTTAAAACAAAATAGGATTCATAAAACTGTAATTGACTCAATGGAAACAGTCTGCATTGCTTAACAGCAAACACAATGTACACTACACATTCATGTATCCTGTATGTCTTGAACATTTAAACTTTCTTCCTACTCAGGTTGGCTTGCCACTGTTAACAATGTTAGGAGGACCAGTCCTTTTCTGCAGAAAGGACAGCAGCATAACCAAACTAATTTGAGAGCTGTGTATAAATACAAGCAAAGCAGAGATAAAATGAGGCCTCATTTAAATATTTTTCCCCCCAAAGTAAAAAACCAAAACAACCCAGGTCAAAACCTCCATGATATCTTCAGTTCTTTGTACATGACAAGGAACTATGCCAAGCAATTAAAAGAGAGATTAGAATCCATAAAACATTAAATGCAACCAGCATCAGTTGCTGCACCAGTTTTCTAGTCTGCTCTAGAAAGAAGCTACCAGCTCTAAAGAGAAGAGCAAGCTGCAGCAGTGGATATTCCCACAGTTCTGCAAATGATGGTCAGTTGTACTGGTACACACATGCATAATAAAGACCCTTTTCTTACCCCTTTAGTGTCAACAGAAGTAAAAAGGTCATAACGTACAGAGGATATGAAAAAGAAATCTGATCTGTGACATTTATATCTGTCACTGCAAACTGTCAGACTGTTCATATCTGGTGAACTCCAGTCTATGGATCCTACTCTGCTTCAAGAAAACAGAAGAACAACCATTTTGACAAATGTCTTGTGAAGTACAAATTGTCTTGTACACTCATATTGAGCAATGGCTTCTTTAACATCGCAACATCAGAGTGAAAAAATGTACTTAAAAGTTGCAAGCCACACTCAAGACTTTCTGCTGGAAAACAAGGCCAATGAGAGAAAAGCAGAATTCAACCCTGTAACTCGAGGCCTAGACACTGCTGCCTGTGCTCCACTACCCCTTTCATTGTCTACAAGAGCTGCCACCCCTTTCTCCTACTGACAGGGTAGGCTGAATCCACAGATCTCACATTTGTATTGAGCCAGTGCTGCTCTGCTCACTCAGCTCGATTCTCCAGTTCGCTGATGCAGAGAGGAATGGGGATTGAACACAGTTCTTGCATTCCTACACCACCAATGCTAACACTGTACAGGGCTGAACTGTGGCAGAGCTCTGTGCTGACAAACAAATTTCACGATGAAGGTATAAAAAATTTAAATGAGTGTAAGAAGATCTCAAAATTTATTCTCGTTTTCAAATTTGAAAGGAATGAGGAGTTATTTTTAACATTGCAGAACCACTGGAGTTCAAGTTTTCAAGCTACAGCCTTTGCCACTGCTTAGGATGAAATGCTACTTACGGTAACTATCGTTGAGAAGATAGCATATCCAAGTAGAAATTTTACATTTTCCTTTTCTGTTTCCAACTCAGTGCTGGGATCGTTCCTGTAGTCATAATAGAGCCACCAGAGAACACCTGAGACGACTGAGCAAACAAGAGCAGCATGAAGGCGGGCAGCACTCCCCAGGCTGCAGCACGGTGCTGCTGGCAGCCTGCTGTCTGCCTGGCCTCCTCCTCCCTCTCTCGCCCTTCTGCCTAACCCGAGCTCAGCTCAGGAATGCTGCTGTGTAGCAGAGAGGAACAGCATCAACGATCGCAGAGAAAATTCACATAACGGTCTGTTAGTCTGAGGTAAAACTGCAACAGAACATTTGGTTTTCTTCCAGTTATTCTAAAGCTCAGGCATGTAATTTCACTGAGGAGATACAAAGCTAACTTTTATGGAATGACAAGCTTTAGCTGGACACATTCCTATAGCTCTTTCTAAACCAGGCAATGCAAAACTAAGCTTTCTTTGAAACAGTAGTATTTTAATAACTGCGTTCATCTGCCAAAAGAAATGTTGTTTCCAGGCATCCATAAAAGCATAAAAAACATCATCATCCCAACACTCAGCAGCTGGAACGGCACAGCCAGACCTTGGCACTCAAAGGCAGGCAGGGCTCAGCCTGGAAATGGCTGTGGTAAGGTTAAGGTTACTGAGGGTGGCCATGGAGGAAAAGGGCAGCTGTTTGTTCAGCTGCCTCTCCTTCAGTTCAGTGAGATGATCCATTTAACTAAGCATGGGCTAAAAGGTGAAAATACTTACACAACAACCCGAATATAACCAGTGCAATCAAAGTATGGACCAGAAGCGTCCGAATGAATCTGAAGGCTAAAACCAGTATGAAAGAGAAGGCTGAAAAATACACAAAATAAGTTTATTATGAGTACTACGACCCATTTAACTTAACTCTTATTTACTTTAAAGATAAATTTAAGGTTCTTGCAGAATCTGGGCTTTTGTTTTTAAACAATGGTCTCCAACACAAGAGCATTTAGTAAAGCTGGCAACTTTTTTAACATTTAAAACACAGTTACCCGTAACTTACTAGTAATGAACTTATAACTGAAGTACTTCGCCTTGGGAATTATTAGCTTTTTGATAATATTATGTGTAAGATTTAAGTTAGAATGTTTGTGCTGATGTCATTTTTCTTCCTCAACAATTTCTTACAGTCCACTGAAATGAGGAAATGGGGCATATGATCATATTAAGGAACACAGAACCCGATATTTCATAGAGCTGTATTTTATCAGTGTATTAAATGCCTCCTGATAAAATACAATCGCTTGCTCTTAAAAAAAAATAAATCTGTGCCCAGAAACTATGAAAAAAGATCACTTTTAAATAAAAAATATAAAGTTAATAGAAACATTTGGAAGCTCATATTTTAATTCAATATCATCATTCACCTTTTATTTATAACCTTACCTAGTGCAAGGACGCTCAGTCCTATCACAGTATCTCTTCCTGCCAATATTCCACTCAGAATTCGGTGAAAAACATCCATTTCATTAACCATACTTATTAAGACAGATGCATATTTGGAATAGCATTCAGGATTTTGTGGAACACATCGATTAAATAATGGAAAAGACTTACTGGAAGGTTAAAAACAAAGATGGTAAAAAATATTAATTACTGGTCAAATAATTTCAAATCCACAGAGATCCATCCCACCATTCTCTTCCAAGCCCTCTGCAGTACACTACCAGCATCCTCAGCACAGTTTTGCAGCCACAGCCACATTCTGATCTGTGACCTGGCACAGACCTTGCACATGGAGTCTGACACAACACGGCACTGGCTGTGGGAGTGCTCTGTTACAACTGCCAGTTCTATGTTTCACCTGCAAAACAAACTCCTAGCAGCATCACGTCTGTATCACTGTACCAGAACATCCATTCACAGCCAACCTTGGAGAAGAAATGAACTACTATCTCAGTCACCATCACCATGTAGCTCCTATTCCCAGTCTAGTCTGGCTTCACCTACTTTGCTCACATGCGTTGATGTAAAACCTAAACTCATGCTGACACAGCTGTAAGCTACGTTGTTGTAGATAATTCTAGACCACAAACACTTTGCAGTGTTTTTATGGTATTTAAGTATTCTAAAAGCCACATCAAAACAATATTTGTAAGGTACAATTAACACCACCAAATATCTGCATATGAAATTATTTGGTGCTCCCAGCCAAGTTCCTTGAGTATATTTACTGTCCCACTTTGGCAATGCTACACTACAACAAATTGATACTCGTACCTAAAAAGGAGAGGTTTGTTCATCAACAGTTAATAACTTCTCCGAACAGCTTTGCTTCTACTATGAAATGTTATTGTGCAAGATTAATGACTTTGGTGAATTCCTTGCCAAATGGAAAAAAGCCTAAAGAGTTGAAGAAATAAGTAAAACATGCCATAATTTTTCATCAGTTTACATGCTCTCCTTTGACCCACTGTATATAATGTTTTTATGCGACTCCTGCTCTCTTCCATTTGCTTTTTTCCTCTTATCTTATTCAGAGCAGATGACTTAGCTCTGCAAAGATGCAGATTCCAACTCTTTGCTGTATTTTGTATTTCTGATGTCCAATGCCAGGACAAGGGGCAATGGTCCCAAGCTGGAGCACAGGAGGTTCAAGCTGAAGATGAGGACAAACTTTGTCAGTGTGAGGGTGGCAGAGCATGGCCCAGGCTGCCAGGAGAGGTTGTGGAGTCTCCTTGTGTGGAGACACCCAAAGCCCTGGCCGTGTTCCTGTGTGACTGCTCAACTCTTTGTATTTTGTATTTCTGATGTCAAATGATAGGACCAAGGGGCAATGATCCCAAGCTGGAGCACAGGAGGTTCAAGCTGAAGATGAGGACAAAGTTTGTCAGTGTGAGGGTTATGGAGCATGGCCCAGGCTGCCCAGAGAGGTTGTGGAGTCTCCTTGTGTGGAGACACCCAAAGCCCTGGCCGTGTTCCTGTGTGACTGCTCTGGTGATCCTGCTCTGGCAGGGGTTGCACTGGGGGAGCTTTCCAGGGCCCTTCCAACTCCTGACATTCTGTGATTTTCATGACACTGAAATTTAAAATAATGGGTTTAAGGATTCTGACTCAAAAATGTCAAATGTTAAAGACAGTGCTGTCCACACATCTGTGCTTCAGGCCAGATGGCTGTGAAATAATTCTGATAGAAATTTCTAGGTTCTGGATAGTAAGCGAAGCCCAAGCTCCTCTTCCTCAGCATCAAGGGAGAGAGCAGAAGTCCATGCAGACATCACTCCTCGTATGGAGTCTTTTCCCCTGATTCAGAGAGGAAAAGTCTCTAAAGGGCAGAGGAATGGAGGAAATACAGTCCTAGTTCATGCTGTGGCACAGGATACTGCCATGTTCACAGGCACACAGGAGAACTCACAAGGACACACGTACAAAAATATATCAACAAAGCAACACCATTCTGACTGTAAAGCATCAGGTCAAATACAAAATGTGAGGAAGTGACAATCCCTAAGACGCTGTTTGCACTCAAGGGTGTTGTAAAGTACCCAGTAATTCTTACCTTGGTGGAACAGGCAGTGTGGGACACAGCCCAGCTGCCTTTGGATTTAGTGTGTAACTGGAAATGTTCAGGTTGTAAACACAAAGACAAGAACCTAAGAAGGAATAAAAAAAAGAAAAGGTAGCTTAATATTAGTTAAAGTTTTCGAGAAAAACACATTATCAATTAAGCTTTGTTTACACTTCTGCTTTGATCCCTCAGCAGGCCGTGTTCACCTCTGATACTCCAGTGGGAATGATGTAAATAACAAATTAGTTAATTGGGTACATCTAAAGCAATCTCTGCGGAATCTGTTGTCATCCAGACTTAACTATAATTACCATTTACTGATCTTCCTGGAAGGCAGGCACACTATTTGTTCCACAGTGCAATACTTCAACTCCAAACTCTTACTCATTAAGATAAGAGAACAGAAAAACCTAAAATGATGGAAGCTGCAGTAGGACTAGGCCTCCCATGATTTAGAGCAGAATATGTATCTATCCAGAAATGTAACATTATTTTCTGGGCTCTAGACTAACAACTACCAGGTACTCTGCAAATAACGCTCTGCTTCATTATATCAAGAAAGGCTGGATACATTCAAGCCATTCAAAATGCAATACTGCCCTCTCCCTTGAGATAAACATGCAAACAGTTTTAGGATGTAGACAGAATTTCATACAATTATATTCAGTTACATTGAAAAGACACATAATATCACAGGTGTTTACAGCTTTCTGTACACACCAAATGATGGCAAAATACCCCAAAATGAAATTAAAACAAATGTTATCGATTTAAATAGCAATCCTTGCCAGAATAAATGACAAAACAAAAAAGAATGGAATTCTGACCTCAAATAAATTCATATAGTCTGCAGTTTACGCATACCCTGTGGCTAAGAGTTAGGCTGCAGGTTATTTTATTTACATGTTGAACACAAATGAACTGGAGCTGTCTCTTCTGCACAATAGCTACCTCTGACTTCATATCCACCCTGAACACCAGAATAAAATAAAAACACATACAGGTGGAATAGCAAACCTTGGGATTTGATGTCTAAGGGATACAAATACTTCTGTATCTCTGGAATTAATAACTCCACCACAGTGTCAGTTTAATTTAAAACCAGCAGTTGGACAAGTTCCTCCAATAGCATATGAGCTCTGTTCACCTACTGGCACCCCCACCAAACTGCACTAGGTCATTCTCAGCAGCCAGTTTTCTGCTGGATAATCTCAGCGTTGTGCGGGAATTAATCAACAACTTTTGAATTTGCATAAGAGAGCTATAACATTTCTATAAACTACAGCTTTGAAATAAAGCAGAAACAAGACATTTTCTCTTCTGTTGCCATGGCCTGCTCAGGAAATTAATGGTAAAAAATTACTCCCTAGCGTAGCAAACATAATAACAACAAAGTGAACGCCGCTCAACTGTTCTACAGATACAGTAAGATATTCACATTCCCTGTTGCACACCATTATTCCTTGCAAAACTCTGGAGATCTTCCAAAGAGTTGAGTTGCTCTTGTGGACAACTAGACACGCACAAGGAAACTGAACTGATTTTGAGGCTCTGCACTTCCAGGCTGCATGAATTCAGAAAGAAAACATACCTAGAAAGAGAAAAAGATCCTGTTTTCAAAACATAAGATTTCTGGGGTTTATAGGTTTAAATTCTGAGCCTTCTTTGCACCTTTTTAAAACACTACAAAGCAAATGAAATTCTTTTTCCTCATATAATGGAAAAAGTAGAGTTTGAAGTCAGAAGTCAAGAAGCAATGTGAGAACATGTTACATTTTTTACACATAATTTTTTGTCATTAAATGGGCTCAGAAGCTGACAAGGTGGGTGCTTGTACAAGGACTAGTTCATGGGAGTCAACAGAATGACTGCAAACTTCAACATCTAACTTCTTTAAGTACAAAGATGTGCCATACACAATGACTCCTGGTATGGCCAAAGTCCTATTTAAGATCTTATTTAAGAAGAAGCCAGCACAAAGCAAACTGATGTGGCACTTTTTCAAATTCTATCTTAACTTTTTTGTTTCAGTCACCATTTTGCACCATTCTCATACCTTCTTTTTGGCCTTTGAATATAGGCACGTATATATACACATATGTATATGACTGACAACTAGAAGATGCGTATCTCATTAAGTTCTCAAACATTTGATTTATTTAGACATTATCTGATGTACTTACTTTTTATTTGTCATGTCCTGTCCAGAAAGGGGAGCCCCTTTTACAGGACTGTTCTTCCTACCACATATGTTTCCGAAGCTGTCATATCCAAGCACAAGTCTTTCTGCAGCACCAGCCATCACAGCATAGCCAGTTACAAACATCTGTTAAAATATCTTTAATGTGAAATCGTGCTACAATAGGTTTTCCTTCCCATTCAATAAACACTCATTTTAACCTATGCATTTTTGTCCTGTGGATGCAAACAGTTAAGTCTAAAATTCACCGCTCTGCACAAGGCTGGAGCAAGTCATATGGACAAGTTAAGACCCATGGCCTCCTTAGAGCTTTTCGTATTGCTGAAAGTATGTAAATTGAGAAGGATATCATCAGTGAAAAAAAGACAGGGGTCCTGATTAAAATAGCAGGAAAGCTGTAGTAAGGTGCAAACACTGCCTCTGTCGACGTTCATGTGTGCCACTAGGCAAGGTCACACCATCGATAATAACAAGGGAAAGTGCAGAGTCCTGCAT